>NW_026290787.1:1865000-1907500 GCF_023373465.1 Oncorhynchus keta
AGGAAGTTCTGCTTTTCATACACACAGCACATAGCTAACTCTTTCCATCACAAGCATGCGTGTGCATCAATAGAGAAAAAAACAAAGGGGGAAGAAAAAGGAGGAGAGAGAACAAGAGTGTGTGTGTGTGTGTGTGTGTGTGTGTGTGTGTGTGTGTGAGAGAGAGAGAGAGAAAGCCACAGAGAGAAAGAGAGAGAAAGCCAGAGAGAGAGAGGGAGAGAGAGAGAGAGAAAGCCAGAGGGAGATAACATAGATTATGTAAAGGTCAAGCTGCAGGCATGAGGGAAGAACAGAACACAACAGTGGGTTCTAGTCCCAGTCTGCATCCAGAGCTCTCTCTCTGTTCCTCTTCTCTGGTTTAGGGTACTGCAGTCAGAAGAAGCCTGGAGCCTTGGCCTTATATAGTGTATTTCAACTTTGTTGGCCACAGACAGATTGAACAGAAGCCAGCAGCATTAAGTGTGGATCCTGGAGAAGTTGAGAGGTGTGTGCGTACACACACACGCTCGTGCACATGCTTGTGCACACACGCACAGATTCACTGGCTTTCTGGTCTGGCACGTGTTTGGGATTACTCCTGTTGTTTTGAGCGGAGGGGGGGGGGGCAGACAGTGGGAGAGTGTCTCTATTTGGTATCTTGAGGGAGAGAGACAGTAGAGAGGGGAGAGAGAGAACGAGGGAGAAGGAGAAAGAGGGAAGAGGAGAGGGAAGGAGAGAGAACGTGAGAGAATTCCATATGTGAACAGGTAAGAGCGCTGGCTGTACTGTGTCTTCTAATATTATGGATTGATTGATACTGTGTTCTGTTTTGGCTTGTTGGGTGGAAAGCTCATTCTGAGATAGTCTTAGGTGTCAAAATCAATAAACACAAGTTCTCTTTGTCTTCATCTGCCAAAAGACATGATGGAGGAGCTGGAAGATGTTTTACATTGTAACTACTTACAATCAATGTCCTTTGTTGTAATTATATTGCATGTAGATTTCTAATAAGAGGTACTTGATGTACTTGAAAAAAACAATGAAAAAATCTATTGCCATTTCAGACGTAAATCAATGCATATCATGTAACCAAACTATGAGTGTGTCGGCTGATATGGTAGGCTACTGTCCTTCAGTACATAAGAAGTAGTTAGCGCGCCAGCCACACTGTGTTCTGCAGGTTTCCCATGTGTTACGCTGTAGTCCTGGGAAAGTGGCTCTCTGGGGAGCTGACTAGAGTTCCTTTGAGTCTCGCTCTGCTTTCATGTCCCGAGCGGAGGTGTTTTGTAACTGGTCTAGAGGAGAGTTGAGCGGGCGGAGGGAGAGCGGTGGTGTTTTGTGACTGGTCTGGAGGAGAGTTGAGCTGGTGGAGGGAGAGCGGAGGTGTTTTGTTTTGTGACTGGTCTGGAGGAGAGTTGAGCGGGTGGAGGGAGAGAGGTTGCTGGCGGAGGGAGAGCGGAGGTGTTTTGTGACTGTTCTAGAGGAGAGTTGAGCTGGCGGAGCGAGAGCGGAGGTGTTTTGTGACTGGTCTAGAGGAGAGTTGAGCTGGCGGAGGGAGAGCGGAGGTGTTTAGTGACTGGTCTAGAGGAGAGTTGAGCTGGCGGAAGGAGAGCGGAGGTGTTTTGTGACTGGTCTAGAGGAGAGTTGAGCTGGCGGAGGGAGAGCGGTGGTGTTTTGTGACTGGTCTAGAGGAGAGTTGAGCTGGCGGAGGGAGAGCGGTGGTGTTTTGTGACTGGTCTAGAGGAAAGTTGAGCTGGCGGAGGGAGAGCGGAGGTGTTTTGTAACTGGTCTAGAGGAGAGTTGAGCCGGAGGAGGGAGAGTGGAGGTGTTTTGTGACTGGTCTAGAGGAGAGTTGAGCTGGCGGAGGGAGAGCGGAGGTGTTTTGTGACTGGTCTAGAGGAGAGTTGAGCTAGCGTAGGGAGAGCGGAGGTGTTTCGTGACTGGTCTAGAGGAGAGTTGAGCTGGTGGAGGGAGAGCGGAGGTGTTTTGTGACTGGTCTAGAGGAGAGTTGAGCTGGCGGAAGGAAAGCGGAGGTGTTTTGTGACTGGTCTAGAGGAGAGTTGAGCTGGCAGAGGGAGAGTGGAGGTGTTTTGTGACTGGTCTAGAGGAGAGTTGAGCTGGCAGAGGGAGAGTGGAGGTGTTTTGTGACTGGTCTAGAGGAAAGTTGAGCTGGCGGAGGGAGAGCGGTGGTGTTTTGTGACTGGTCTAGAGGAGAGTTGAGCTGGCGGAGGGAGAGCGGAGGTGTTTTGTGACTGGTCTAGAGGAGAGTTGAGCTGGCGGAAGGAGAGCGGAGGTGTTTTGTGACTGGTCTAGAGGAGAGTTGAGCTGGCAGAGGGAGAGTGGAGGTGTTTTGTGAATGGTCTAGAGGAGAGTTGAGCTGGCGGAGGGAGAGCGGTGGTGTTTTGTGACTGGTCTGGAGGAGAGTTAAGCTGGCGGAGGGAGAGCGGTGGTGTTTTGTGACTGGTCTAGAGGAGAGTTGAGCTGGCGGAGGGAGAGCGGAGGTGTTTTATGACTGGTCTAGAGGAGAGTTGAGCTGGCGGAGGGAGAGCGGAGGTGTTTTATGACTGGTCTAGAGGAGAGTTAAGCTGGCGGAGGGAGAGTGGTGGCTGTGGTTGTGTTTCATCTTTACTGTAACCAGTGGCTGACAGGACGGACAGATCCACCGCTGAAGCTACAGTGTAACGATAGGTCAACCCAAGAGGTGTGTGTGAGTGTGTGAGTGGGAGGGAGGAATCTGTGTGTATGTGTGTGTGTCATGTATGTGCCAGACAGATATAGAACTAGAAGTCGGCCTCTACCTTCAGTGATTTTACTCTCTTTTTCTCTGCTTCCTCGTAGACTCCTTTAAGTCTCCATCTCTAGAGAACCTCCGTTTTCCCCTGTCTTCTCTCTCCCTGACCTCCCTCCTCCCTTTTTCCCTGACTGACACTTCTAAGTGAGGATGTTGACTGATGTCCACCGTCATTCCCCTTTAACCCTGGACTAACACGGGGGGGAGCAGTTATAAGCGGGAGGTCAAAGTGTCGCAGGCCACTAAATCCTCTCTCTGTTCTAGCAGTCAAAACAAGACAGAAGAATCCTGTTTGTTATGGTTGAGCTGTAACACATTTTGGCGGATGGAAAGACATTTCCTAACATTTACCTGTCCAGGGTGTTATGTGGTTGTGAAGCATGAAACAGCAATAAAACATATTGTTTTGTGTCAGTTCAATTTAAATTTGATTAATCTGAGGGAAAGAAATAGGTGGCAGTTTCATAAAACCGTTCTGTGCAAATTCTTTATTAGCATAGGCGAGCTGCTCAATGTCATTTTCTCCTCCAAACACTTAGACCGAAACACTTAACAATTAACACTGCGAAAGCCCTTCCAATTCAGAATTGCACCTCAGGCATTTTCATTTTCATTGGTCACCATTAGTCCAGAGCAGAAAATTCCCCACCGCTTTCCTCAGCACTCCCAGAAAACCTCTTACCCTGCCAGAACAGCCTTATTATTATATTATAAATCAATGCTTCCCACCATCTCGTCCTCCAACATTAAGATGCTGTGAGCGAATAATGGCTGTGGACTGACGTCTTTCCAGATAGATCCATTCCTTTGCAAAACGGTTTCTCCTCTCTTCATCCAAATCCATCTCTTTACCTTTAAACTGGATTCCCCCATGCCAAACTCTGTAACGCCTCCTCATTGGACGCCTCGGAGCAGCCAAACTCTGTAACGCCTCCTCATTGGACGCCTCGGAGCAGCCAAACTCTGTAACGCCTCCTCATTGGACGCCTCGGAGCAGCCAAACTCTGTAACGCCTCCTCATTGGACGCCTCGGAGCAGCCAAACTCTGTAACGCCTCCTCATTGGACGCCTCGGAGCAGCCAAACTTCACCAAACCCTCAGGAGACAGACTAGACTAGAGGAACGTTGTGTCATGAACAGCTTCTGGCCCATGATGAGTCAACAGAGGTTGTGAATGTGTATTTGTTGAAGTAGATGCTTTAGAGATGAAACCAGACATTTTCATGTGACGTTTGTTTAATATTCTAACATATATGTGACATTGAATGCAGCTGACTGTGAGAGAACTGTGAAAATACTCCCTCCTCAAAGTGCAGCTAAGTTGACTTCATTAGTAGTATGTGTTGTAAAGTGTAGCTACAGTCAGGTTTTAGTGTGTCTGTCTACATGTGTTTAGCTCACACTGGCTTGGATACAGTATGTGTGTGTCTCTGTGTGTCGTTGACATTGTCTTGGCAACCCGGACCCTCTGTGCTTTTGTTCTCTAGTCAACAGAACCATTAGTGGTACTCTGAGTGAAAACATCCCCCTGTCAGTTCTGATTCAACATGATCTCTGAGTGATACCTGGCCATGGACCATCCATAGAGAATCCTACTCCTATTAGTTCTGTCCAACTCAGTTCAACTCAGACACGCAGGCCAGTGATGACGATAACATGTCTGCTTAAGACCTCCAATAGCTGTCCTGCGGAGAGGCGATGCCTTTGTGTGGTCATTATGAAGCTCTCCTCGTTATGAAACTCCTTGTTGGCTTCCACATCAGAGGTTTTCAACCTGCGTCCAACGCTAGCCACAATTGCACATATTATATTGATCTATTTCTTCTGGAGAAAGATATTCAGTGCTTATGAAGGTATGGCTGTGGTTTTGGTTGAATGTTGGATCCATAGAAGGTATGAGAGGTTAGCCGTAGGCAGCACACACACTCACCGCTAACCGTGGTTTCATGGATCTTGTGTTCCCACACTAATGTTAATGTTGTGTTGATGTTGTGTTAATGTTGTTTTCATGTGTGTTAATGTTGTGTTAATGTTGTGTTAATGTTATGTTAATGTTGTGCTACTGTTATGTTCAAGTTGTCTTAATGTTGAGTTAATGTTGTGTTAATGTTGTGTTGTCTTAATGTTGTCTTAATGTTGTGTTAAAGTTGTGTTAATGTTATGTTTGACAACTGGACGAGCTGGACTGGAGATGTGTGTATGTATGGCCCTGGAGCATTCTTTCTATGTTATTTCAGGGTCTGTTCCAGACAAAACGACATTGAGACGCTGAACAGATGTTGATGTTACATCATGATGACTGCTACCTTACTGTACCTGTTACCTTGTGGATGTTTGGTTCTCTAAAGGGTTTTCTTAGGATGGATGCTGTCACGTCCTGACCTTAGTTCCTTTTGTATGTCTCTGTTTTAGTTTGGTCAGGGCGTGAATTGGGGTGGGCATTCTATGTTTTGTGTTCTATGTTTTCTATTTATATGTGTTTGGCCTGGTATGGTTCCCAATCAAAGGCAGCTGGCAATCGTTGTCTCTGATTGAGAACCATACTTAGGTAGCCTGTGTTCCCATTATGATTTGTGGGTAGTTGTTTTCTGTTGTGTGTCTCTTTGTTCTCTTTGTTATTTTTGTTATTTCAGTTTTCATTGAATTAATATGGACACATACGACGCTGCACCTTGGTCCTCTCCTTCCAACAGCCGTTACAGAGACAGATGAGGGGACTTCCGAATGAGATCGGACATGAGAGGCATAGAGCCCCAACCCTGGTGTGTCCCCACTGACCTCCTGAGAGGGCATGGGGATGGACTTTATATATTACTGAATAAAGTTAATTCACTGAATTGGTGATCTCAACCCTGCCTGGAACCTCTCTAGAATATGTTCCACTGTTAGTTATTTCAGAGGTACAGTACAACATTATGCTCATGTCTTTCCCATCTGATTTACAGTACATAGTGGGCATGGCTAGTGTATACAGTACATAGTGGGCATGGCTAGGGTATACAGTACATAGTGGGTCTAGGCTAGTGTATACAGTACATAGTGGGCATGGCTAGGGTATACAGTACATAGTGGGTATGGCTAGGGTATACAGTACATAGTGGGTTTAGGCTAGGGTATACAGTACATAGTGGGCATGGCTATGGTATACAGTACATAGTGGGTCTAGGCTAGGGTATACAGTACATACTGGGTCAAGGCTAGGGTATACAGTACATAATGGGCATGGCTAGGGTATACAGTACATAGTGGGTTTAGGCTAGGGTATACAGTACATAGTGGGCATGGCAAGGGTATACAGTACATAGTGGGTCTAGGTTAGGGTATACAGTACATAGTGGGTCTAGGCTAGTGTATACAGTACATAGTGGGCATGGCTAGGGTATACAGTACATAGTGGGTCTAGGCTAGTGTATACAGTACATAGTGGGCATGGCTAGGGTATACAGTACATAGTGGGTTTAGGCTAGGGTATACAGTACATAGTGGGCATGGCTAGTGTATACAGTACATAGTGGGCATGGCTAGGGTATACAGTACATAGTGGGTATGGCTAGGGTATACAGTACATAGTGGGTTTAGGCTAGGGTATACAGTACATAGTGGGCATGGCTAGGGTATACAGTACATAGTGGGTCTAGGCTAGGGTATACAGTACATAGTGGGCATGGCTAGTGTATACAGTACATAGTGGACATGGCTAGGGTATACAGTGCATAGTGGGCATGGCTAGTGTATACAGTACATAGTGGACATGGCTAGGGTATACAGTACATAGTGGGCATGGCTAGTGTATACAGTATATAGTGGACATGGCTAGGGTATACAGTGCATAGTGGGCATGGCTAGTGTATACAGTACATAGTGGGCATGGCTAGTGTATACAGTACATAGTGGGTCTAGGTTAGGGTATACAGTACATAGTGGGTCTAGGCTAGTGTATACAGTACATAGTGGACATGGCTAGGGTATACAGTACATAGTGGGCATGGCAAGGGTATACAGTACATAGTGGGTCTAGGTTAGGGTATACAGTACATAGTGGGTCTAGGCTAGTGTATACAGTACATAGTGGGCATGGCTAGGGTATACAGTACATAGTGGGTTTAGGCTAGGGTATACAGTACATAGTGGGCATGGCTAGTGTATACAGTACATAGTGGGCATGGCTAGGGTATACAGTACATAGTGGGTATGGCTAGGGTATACAGTACATAGTGGGTTTAGGCTAGGGTATACAGTACATAGTGGGCATGGCTAGGGTATACAGTACATAGTGGGTCTAGGCTAGGGTATACAGTACATAGTGGGCATGGCTAGTGTATACAGTACATAGTGGACATGGCTAGGGTATACAGTGCATAGTGGGCATGGCTAGTGTATACAGTACATAGTGGACATGGCTAGGGTATACAGTACATAGTGGGCATGGCTAGGGTATACAGTACATAGTGGGTCTAGGCTAGGATATACAGTACATAGTGGGTCTAGGTTAGGGTATACAGTACATAGTGGGTCTAGGCTAGTGTATACAGTACATAGTGGACATGGCTAGGGTATACAGTACATAGTGGGCATGGCTAGTGTATACAGTACATAGTGGGCATGGCTAGTGTATACAGTACATAGTGGGTCTAGGTTAGGGTATACAGTACATAGTGGGTCTAGGCTAGTGTATACAGTACATAGTGGACATGGCTAGGGTATACAGTACATAGTGGGCATGGCTAGTGTATACAGTACATAGTGGGCATGGCTAGGGTATACAGTACATAGTGGACATGGCTAGGGTATACAGTACATAGTGGGTCTAGGCTCTAGGGTATACAGTACATAGTGGGTCTAGGCTAGGGTATACAGTACATAGTGGGTCTAGGCTAGTGTATACAGTACATAGTGGGCATGGCTAGGGTATACAGTACATAGTGGGTCTAGGCTAGGATATACAGTACATAGTGGGTCTAGGTTAGGGTATACAGTACATAGTGGGTCTAGGCTAGTGTATACAGTACATAGTGGACATGGCTAGGGTATACAGTACATAGTGGGCATGGCTAGTGTATACAGTACATAGTGGGCATGGCTAGTGTATACAGTACATAGTGGGCATGGCTAGTGTATACAGTACATAGTGGGTCTAGGTTAGGGTATACAGTACATAGTGGGTCTAGGCTAGTGTATACAGTACATAGTGGACATGGCTAGGGTATACAGTACATAGTGGGCATGGCTAGTGTATACAGTACATAGTGGGCATGGCTAGGGTATACAGTACATAGTGGACATGGCTAGGGTATACAGTACATAGTGGGTCTAGGCTCTAGGGTATACAGTACATAGTGGGTCTAGGCTAGGGTATACAGTACATAGTGGGTATAGGCTAGGGTATACAGTACATAGTGGGCATGGCTAGGGTATACAGTACATAGTGGGTCTAGGCTAGTGTATACAGTACATAGTGGGTCTAGGCTAGGGTCTACAGTACATAGTGGTTATGGCTAGGGTAAACAGTACATAGTGGGTCTAGGCTAGGGTATACAGTACATACTGGGCATGGCTAGTGTATACAGTATATAGTGAGGCTAGGGTATACAGTATTTAGTGGGTTTAGGCTAGTGTATACAGTATGTAGTGAGGCTAGGGTATACAGTAAATAGTGGGTCTAGGCTAGGGTATACAGTACATAGTGGGTCTAGGCTAGTGTATACGGTACATAATGGGCATGGCTAGGGTATACAGTACATAGTGGGTCTAGGCTAGGATATACAGTACATAGTGGGTCTAGGTTAGGGTATACAGTACATAGTGGGTCTAGGCTAGTGTATACAGTACATAGTGGACATGGCTAGGGTATACAGTACATAGTGGGCATGGCTAGTGTATACAGTACATAGTGGGCATGGCTAGTGTATACAGTACATAGTGGGCATGGCTAGTGTATACAGTACATAGTGGGTCTAGGTTAGGGTATACAGTACATAGTGGGTCTAGGCTAGTGTATACAGTACATAGTGGACATGGCTAGGGTATACAGTACATAGTGGGCATGGCTAGTGTATACAGTACATAGTGGGCATGGCTAGGGTATACAGTACATAGTGGACATGGCTAGGGTATACAGTACATAGTGGGCATGGCTAGTGTATACAGTACATAGTGGACATGGCTAGGGTATACAGTACATAGTGGGTCTAGGCTAGGGTATACAGTACATAGTGGGTATAGGCTAGGGTATACACTACATAGTGGGCATGGCTAGGGTATACAGTACATAGTGGGTCTAGGCTAGTGTATACAGTACATAGTGGGTCTAGGCTAGGGTCTACAGTACATAGTGGTTATGGCTAGGGTAAACAGTACATAGTGGGTCTAGGCTAGGGTATACAGTACATACTGGGCATGGCTAGTGTATACAGTATATAGTGAGGCTAGGGTATACAGTATTTAGTGGGTTTAGGCTAGTGTATACAGTATGTAGTGAGGCTAGGGTATACAGTAAATAGTGGGTCTAGGCTATTGTATACAGTATATAGTGAGGCTAGGGTATACAATATATAGTGGGTCTAGGATATGCAGTATATAGTGGGTTTAGACTAGTGTATACAGTATATAGTGAGGCTACTGTATACAGTGCATAGTGGGCATGGCTAGGGTATACAGTAAATAGTGGGTCTAGGGTATGCAGTATATAGTGGGTTTAGGCTAGTGTATACAGTATATAGTGAGGCTGGGGTATACAGTATTTAGTGGGTTTAGGCTAGTGTATACAGTATGTAGTGAGGCTTGGGTATACAGTATATAGTGGATCTAGGGTATGCAGTATATAGTGGGTTTAGGCTAGTGTATACAGTATATAGTGAAGCTAGTGTATACAGTATATAGTGAGACTAGTGTATACAGTATATAGTGAGACTAGTGTATACAGTATAGAGTGAGGCTAGTGTATACAGTATATAGTGAGACTAGTGTCTACAGTATATAGCGAGGCTAGTGTATACAGTATATAGTGAGACTAGTGTATATAGTGAGGCTAGTGTATACAGTATATAGTGAGGCTAGTGTATACAGTATATAGTGAGGCTAGGGTATACAGTATATAGTGAGACTAGTGTATACAGTATAGAGTGAGGCTAGTGTATACAGTATATAGTGAGACTAGTGTCTACAGTATATAGCGAGGCTAGTGTATACAGTATATAGTGAGACTAGTGTATATAGTGAGGCTAGTGTATACAGTATATAGTGAGGCTAGTGTATACAGTATATAGTGAGGCTAGGGTATACAGTATATAGTGAGACTAGTGTATACAGTATACAGTGATACTAGTGTATACAGAATATAGTGGGGCTAGTGTATACAGTATATAATGAAACTAGTGTATACAGTATATAGTGAGGCTAGTGTATACAGTATATAGTGAGGCTAGTGTATATAGTCAGGCTCGTGTATACAGTATATAGTGAGGCTAGTGTATACAGTGTGTATTGAGGCTAGTGCATATATTGAGGCTAGTGTATACAGTATATAGTGAGGATAGTGTATACAGTATATAGTGAGGCTCGTGTATACAGTATATAGTGAGGCTAGTGTATACGGTATGTAGTGAGGATAGTGTATACAGTATATAGTGAGGCTAGTGTATACAGTATATAGTGAGGCTAGGGTATATAGTATATTGTGAGGCTAGTGTATATAGTCAGGCTCGTGTATACAGTATATAGTGAGGCTAGTGTATACAGTATGTAGTGAGGATAGTGTAAACAGTATATAGTGAGGCTAGTGTATATAGGGAGGATAGTGTATACAGTATATAGTGAGGCTAGGGTATACAGTATATAGTGAGGCTAGGGTGTACATTATATAGTGAGCCTAGGGTATACAGTATATAGTGAGGCTAGGGTATACAGTATATAGTGAGGCTAGGGTATACAGTATATAGTGAGGCTAGTGTTTATAGGGAGGCTAATGTATACAGTATATAGTGAGCCTAGGTTATACAGTATATAGTGAGGCTAGGGTATACAGGATATAGTGAGGCTAGGGTATACAGTATATAGTGAGGCTAGTGTATACAGTATGTAGTGAGGCTAGTGTATACAGCATATAGTGAGGCTAGTGTTTGTAGGGAGGCTAGTGTATACAGTATATAGTGAGCCTAGGGTATACAGTATATAGTGAGGCTAGGGTATACAGTATATAGTGATGCTAGTGTATACAGTATATAGTGAGGCTAGGGTATACTGTATATAGTGAGGCTAGGGTGTACAGTATATAGTGAGCCTAGGGTATACAGTATATAGTGAGGCTAGGGTATACAGTATATAGTGAGGCTAGGATATACAGTATATAGTGAGGCTAGTGTATACAGTATATAGTGAGGCTAGGGTATACAGTATATAGTGAGGCTAGGGTATACAGTATGTAGTGAGGCTAGTGTATACAGTATATAGTGAGGCTAGTGTATACAGTATATAGTGAGGCTAGTGTATACAGTATATAGTGAGGCTAGTGTATACAGTATATAGTGAGGCTAGTGTATACAGTATGTAGTGAGGCTAGTGTATACAGTATATAGTGAGGCTAGTGTATACAGTATATAGTGAGGCTAGTGTATACAGTATATAGTGAGGCTAGTGTATACAGTATGTAGTGAGGCTAGGTTATACAGTAGAAAGCCAGGAAAACCTCTGTACAGTCTGTAGATACTATTGATGTACACTTCTTGCAGCCCCAAAGCCAAGGGAGTTTGTTTTCCTAAGTAGCCTGGTAAAGTAGCATCTAGCGGGAACGAGTGAGAAGGTCGTTAGCTCAATCAAGTTCTCGCCATGACGTCGGGCGTTGCAGATGGGTTTTTATGGCATGGAAATGGTAAAGCTTGCCTTTAAGCGGTTTGTGTTTGGCTACGGTCAAGTAGTGTTGATGGACGTCTATAGAACTGGAAACAGTTGGCTGGGGAAGTGTCGTCATGTTGGAAATACAGCCGCTTGATATTCTCCTGGCAGCATGCTCGTCGTCATTCATCATAGGTTTTCCTACTGTGCTACTGCTATGGTTTAACTTTCCCTCCATCTCTGCAACCGCAAGGCCTTATTTGACCATTACCAAAGAACTGCCAGTAATACACTGATATCCAGAGGAATACATTACACGCTCCATGTCGTGTCGAAATGTCCAACATGATTGTACAGGCACTCTCCGTCACAATACCCAACATATCTGTTTGCCATTCAAATCAAATAGAAGCCTGGTTAGCTCTATAACTCCATCTGAAGTACTGTTCGGCTTGGCGTCCTTATTTGGCCTCTTAGAACCTGAAGTATTTATTTGCCCAGGCAGACTGCCACTACTACTGCAGTTTCTCTTGTGTGGGCAGGCGAAGGCTTCAGGAATCCCAAATGCGGTTCGATCGGCTTCAGGAATCCCAAATGCGGTTCGATCGCCAAGATTATTTTTCATGGGAGCCAATGAGAAGATTTATCTCCCTGACGACATCTCCACCCATACTCACCATTTAGAAGTAGTGTGACGTTTCCCCTAGATGTTGCCTGGATACCCTTTTACATCGCTCTGTCCAACTGATGTTTCTTCTCCGCCATGAGCCTGGATTGGCCTCCTTCCCCGATGATTTCTAGAATGCAAATGCATTCTGAACGTTCTGATCGGTTTGAGAAACCGATGGGTTGGGCCTGAGCCGGCCTACATGATGATGTTATCAACTTTGATTGGTTAGATTTGTTAGAGACAATCCAATCACAGAGGAATTTGTTTTGTACAACTCCCCTCATTTGGAAGTCACACAAACAACTTCTAGGATCGCAGTTTCCAATTGAATGTATGAAGCGATTGATCGATAGCAGCGGAATTAAATTCAGGTTGAGTCGTCAGGCAACCCTAGATGCTGATCTGAGGTCAGTTTCTCTCCCTAATGCTTCTGGTTTGGGTTTGTGAGAATGTGTACTGATCCTAGATCAGTGCCTAACTACAACTTCTAACAGTATCTGTCATCGTCATAGTTGTTCTGTCTGTGTGGTATTTAAGTGGCTATTAATAATTCTGAAGTATCTCTCTTAGCGCTGTGTTGTATGGAGCTGAATCTCTCTTAGCACTGTGTTGTATGGAGCTGAATCTCTTAGCACTGTGTTGTATGGAGCTGAATCTCTCTTAGCACTGTGTTGTACGGAGCTGAATCTCTCTTAGCACTGTGTTGTATGGAGCTGAATCTCTCTTAGCACTGTGTTGTACGGAGCTGAATCTCTCTTAGCACTGTGTTGTATGGAGCTGAATCTCTCTTAGCACTGTGTTGTACGGAGCTGAATCTCTCTTAGCACTGTGTTGTATGGAGCTGAATCTCTCTTAGCACTGTGTTGTATGGAGCTGAATCTCTCTTATCACTGTGTTGTATGGAGCTGAATCTCTCTTAGCACTGTGTTGTACGGAGCTGAATCTCTTAGCACTGTGATGTATGGAGCTGAATCTCTTAGCACAGTGTTGTATGGAGCTGAATCTCTTCGCACTGTGATGTATGGAGCTGAATCTCTTAGCAATGTGATGTGTGGAGCTGAATCTCTTCGCACTGTGATGTATGGAGCTGAATCTCTTAGCACTGTGATGTGTGGAGCTGGATCTCTTAGCACTGTGTTTTATGGAGCTGAATCTCTCTTAGCACTGTGTTGTATGGAGCTGAATCTCTCTTAGCACTGTGTTGTATGGAGCTGAATCTCTCTTAGCACTGTGTTGTACGGAGCTGAATCTCTCTTAGCACTGTGTTGTATGGAGCTGAATCTCTCTTAGCACTGTGTTGTATGGAGCTGAATCTCTCTTAGCACTGTGTTGTATGGAGCTGAATCTCTCTTAGCACTGTGTTGTATGGAGCTGAATCTCTCTTATCACTGTGTTGTATGGAGCTGAATCTCTCTTAGCACTGTGTTGTATGGAGCTGAATCTCTTAGCACTGTGATGTATGGAGCTGAATCTCTTAGCACAGTGTTGTATGGAGCTGAATCTCTTAAAACTGTGATGTATAGCTGAATCTCTTAGCAATGTGATGTGTGGAGCTGAATCTCTTCGCACTGTGATGTATGGAGCTGAATCTCTTAGCACTGTGATGTGTGGAGCTGGATCTCTTAGCACTGTGTTTTATGGAGCTGAATCTCTCTTAGCACTGTGTTGTATGGAGCTGAATCTCTCTTAGCACTGTGTTGTATGGAGCTGAATCTCTCTTAGCACTGTGTTGTATGGAGCTGAATCTCTCTTAGCACTGTGTTATATGTATATTAATCTCTCTTAGCACTGTGTTGTATGGAGCTGAATCTCTCTTAGCACTGTGTTGTATGGAGCTGAATCTCTCTTAGCACTGTGTTATATGTATATTAATCTCTTTTAGCACTGTGTTGTAAGGAGCCGAATCTCTCTTAAAACTGTGTTATATGTATATTAATCTCTCTTAGCACTGTGTTGTATGGAGCTGAATCTCTTAGCACTGTGTTGTATGGAGCCGAATCTCTTAGCACTGTGATGTATGGAGCCGAATCTCTCTTAAAACTGTGTTATATGTATTTTAATCTCGCTTAGCACTGTGTTGTATGGAGCTGAATCTCTTAGCACTGTGTTGTATGGAGCTGAATCTCTCTTAAAACTGTGTTATATGTATTTTAATCTCGCTTAGCACTGTGTTGTATGGAGCTGAATCTCTTAGCACTGTGATGTATGGAGCTGAATCTCTCTTAAAACTGGGTTATATGTATTTTAATCTCGCTTAGCACTGTGTTGTATGGAGCTGAATCTCTTAGCACTGTGTTGTATGGAGCTGAATCTCTCTTAGCACTGTGTTGCATGGAGCTGAATCTCTCTTAGTACTGTGTTGTATGGAGCTGAATCTCTCTTAGCACTGTGTTGCATGGAGCTGAATCTCTCTTATCACTGTGATGTATGGAGCTGAATCTCTTAGCACTGTGTTGTATGGAGCTGAATCTCTCTTAGCACTGTGATGTATGGGAGCTGAATCTCTTAGCACTGTGATGTATGGAGCCGAATCTCTCTTAAAACTGTGTTATATGTATTTTAATCTCGCTTAGCACTGTGTTGTATGGAGCTGAATCTCTTAGCACTGTGATGTATGGAGCTGAATCTCTCTTAAAACTGTGTTATATGTATATTAATCTCGTTTAGCACTGTGTTGTATGTATATTAATCTCGCTTAGCACTGTGTTGTATGTATATTAATCTCTCTTAGCACTGTGTTGTATGGAGCTGAATCTCTCTTAGCACTGTGATTTATGGGAGCTGAATCTCTTAGCACTGTGTTGTATGGAGCTGAATCTCTCTTAGCACTGTGATGTATGGGAGCTGAATCTCTCTTAGCACTGTGTTGTATGCAGCTGAATCTCTCTTAGCACTGTGTTGTATGGAGCTGAATCTCTCTTAGCACTGTGATGTATGGGAGCTGAATCTCTTAGCACTGTGTTGTATGGAGCTGAATCTCTCTTAAAACTGTGTTATATGTATATTAATCTCGTTTAGCACTGTGTTGTATGTATATTAATCTCGCTTAGCACTGTGTTGTATGTATATTAATCTCTCTTAGCACTGTGTTGTATGTATATTAATCTCTCTTAGCACTGTGTTGTATGTATATTAATCTCTCTTAGCACTGTGTTGTAAGGAGCCGAATCTCTCTTAAAACTGTGTTATATGTATTTTAATCTCGCTTAGCACTGTGTTGTATGGAGCTGAATCTCTTAGCACTGTGTTGTATGGAGCTGAATCTCTCTTAGCACTGTGTTGCATGGAGCTGAATCTCTCTTAGTACTGTGTTGTATGGAGCTGAATCTCTCTTAGCACTGTGTTGCATGAAGCTGAATCTCTCTTAGCACTGTGTTGTATGTATATTAATCTCTCTTAGCACTGTGTTGTATGTATATTAATCTCTCTTAGCACTGTGTTGTATGTATATTAATCTCTCTTAGCACTGTGTTATATGTATATTAATCTCTCTTAGCACTGTGTTGTATGTATATTAATCTCTCTTAGCACTGTGTTGTATGTATATTAATCTCTCTTAGCACTGTGTTGTATGGAGCTGAATCTCTCTTAGCACTGTGTTGTATGTATATTAATCTCTCTTAGCACTGTGTTGTATGGAGCTGAATCTCTCTTAGCACTGTGTTGTATGTATATTAATCTCTCTTAGCACTGTGTTGTATGGAGCTGAATCTCTCTTAGCACTGTGTTGTATGGAGCTGAATCTCTCTTAAAACTGTGTTATATGTATTTTAATCTCGCTTAGCACTGTGTTGTATGGAGCTGAATCTCTTAGCACTGTGTTGTATGGAGCTGAATCTCTCTTAGCACTGTGTTGCATGGAGCTGAATCTCTCTTAGTACTGTGTTGTATGGAGCTGAATCTCTCTTAGCACTGTGTTGCATGGAGCTGAATCTCTCTTAGCACTCTGTTGTATGGAGCTGAATCTCTTAGCACTGTGTTGTACGGAGCTGAATCTCTTAGCACTGTGATGTATGGAGCTGAATCTCTTAGCACAGTGTTGTATGGAGCTGAATCTCTTCGCACTGTGATGTATGGAGCTGAATCTCTTAGCAATGTGATGTGTGGAGCTGAATCTCTTTGCACTGTGATGTATGGAGCTGAATCTCTTAGCACTGTGTTGTATGGAGCTGAATCTCTCTTAGCACTGTGTTGCATGGAGCTGAATCTCTCTTGGTACTGTGTTGTATGGAGCTGAATCTCTCTTAGCACTGTGTTGCATGGAGCTGAATCTCTCTTAGCACTCTGTTGTATGGAGCTGAATCTCTTTGCACTGTGTTGTACGGAGCTGAATCTCTTAGCACTGTGATGTATGGAGCTGAATCTCTTAGCACAGTGTTGTATGGAGCTGAATCTCTTCGCACTGTGATGTATGGAGCTGAATCTCTTAGCAATGTGATGTGTGGAGCTGAATCTCTTTGCACTGTGATGTATGGAGCTGAATCTCTTAGCACTGTGTTGTATGGAGCTGAATCTCTCTTAGCACTGTTGTATGGAGCTGAAAGCTAAATGTTTTCTTGGCATACAGTACGCTGGAAGGCTGCTTGTTCCAACCTGTTGTAAGCCCATGCGTCTGGGTGGTGGAAATGTATACATTCCTTCACTTTCTTTTCATAGCAATCAGAATCCAAGCTTGGTTTTGCACAGGGAAAATGGATTTGAGTCAGGCAGTATACTGCCAGCTTGTCTACCCTATATTATACACCCAGATAGTTGGAGTTGTGTTCTTTGGGAGAGGAAGCCACTTGTGATTCAGCCAGATCTCTGCTAGGAGTGTGGATATACTGTGCTGTGGAAAGACTTCCCACAAGCAATGCCTTGCTCCACTAAACCCCAGACGAGACACCTTTCCTGGGGTGGGATTGAGAGAAATGCAGGCTGGTTGGCTAGCTGTCTGGGGGTCTGGTTCTGCCTCAGTTCCTTCTAAGACCTCCTCGTGACTGGACAGATAAACCCCTCGCTGGACTCTCTCACCCTCTCCTCTACAATAGAGAACTTGTCGTACTTGTGTACAAGGCATGGCATATTTGTTATGGTCAACTCAGACTCTCCTCACCTGCTTCTGGCTCCCATGCCAGAGGTATGTGTCCGTTCTTCTTCCCTTGGTCCAACGCCATGCCATGTATGGGTTTCTCTCTCTCTCTCTCTCTCTCTCTCTCTCTCTCTCTCTCTCTCTCTCTCTCTCTCTCTCTCTCTCTCTCTCTCTCTCTCTCTCTCTCTCTCTCTCTCTCTCTCTCTCTCACTCACTCACTCACTCACTCACTCACTCACTCACTCACTCACTCACTCACTCACTCACTCACTCACTCACTCACTCACTCACTCACTCACTCACTCACTCACTCAGTTGATCCATATTAGTCCAGTCTGAGTGGGTCCTAAGCCCAGTAGATCCATATTAGTCCAGTCTGAGTGGGTCCTAAGCCCAGTAGATCCATATTAGTCCAGTCTGAGTGGGTCCTAAGCCCAGTAGATCCATATTAGTCCAGTCTGAGTGGGTCCTAAGCCCAGTAGATCCATATTAGTCCAGTCTGAGTGGGTCCTAAGCCCAGTAGATCCATATTAGTCCAGTCTGGGACTCTGATTCCACTTGCCATATATGGATGTATCTGCTTGGGTATTGTTCACTAGGTTCCATAGCGATGTCGTAAGAATGCGGCTAAATTGAGGAGATGATGCAGATTAGCTTTGAGTTGGTGTGAATGGTTTTTTTTTGGGGGGGGGGGTGATTAATTTGGTTTTATCTGTTTGTCTCTCGAGCTGTCAGGCTGTTTTTGTCTGTTTGTCTGTCTGTCTGTTTTTACCCCCATATCTGTATGTATGCATGTCTGTACAGTATGTCTGTCTGGCTGGCTGTCTGTCTGTCTGTTTTTACCCCCATATCTGTATGTATGCATGTCTGTCTGTACAGTATGTCTGTCTCTTTATCTATGTTGGTCCTTTCTTCTCTCTCTGTATCTCTCAGTCTGTCTTTTTTAATATGCCTGTCCGTCTCTGATAAAACCTACGCCTGTGCACTTTCCCAGGCCTGACCTTTTAGAGAGGACGCCACATCTCCTTCACTGGGATGTCTGGAGGCCTGAGTACCACAGTGCTGAGCCACATCTCCTTCACTGGGATGTCTGGAGGCCTGGGTACCACAGTGCTGAGCCACATCTCCTTCACTGGGATGTCTGGAGGCCTGGGTACCACAGTGCTGAGCCACATCTCCTTCACTGGGTGGCTGAAGGCCTCAGTACAACAGTGCTGAGCCACATCTCCTTCACTGGGATGGCTGAAGGCCTGGGTACCACAGTGCTGAGCCACATCTCCTTCACTGGGGTGGCTGAAGGCCTGAGTACCACAGTGCTGAGCCACATCTCCTTCACTGGGATGTCTGGAGGCCTGGGTACCACAGTGCTGAGCCACATCTCCTTCACTGGGATGTCTGGAGGCCTGGGTACCACAGTGCTGAGCCACATCTCCTTCACTGGGATGTCTGGAGGCCTGGGTACCACAGTGCTGAGCCACATCTCCTTCACTGGGTGGCTGAAGGCCTCAGTACCACAGTGCTGAGCCACATCTCCTTCACTGGGGTGGCTGAAGGCCTGAGTACCACAGTGCTGAGCCACATCTCCTTCACTGGGATGTCTGGAGGCCTGGGTACCACAGTGCTGAGCCACATCTCCTTCACTGGGATGTCTGGAGGCCTGGGTACCACAGTGCTGAGCCACATCTCCTTCACTGGGATGTCTGGAGGCCTGGGTACCACAGTGCTGAGCCACATCTCCTTCACTGGGTGGCTGAAGGCCTCAGTACCACAGTGCTGAGCCACAGCTCCTTCACTGGGGTGGCTGAAGGCCTGAGTACCACAGTGCTGAGCCACATCTCCTTCACTGGGATGTCTGGAGGCCTGGGTAGGCCCACAGTGCTGAGCCACATCTCCTTCACTGGGATGTCTGAGGCCTGGGTACCACAGTGCTGAGCCACATCTACTTCACTGGGATGCCTGAGAGGCCTGGGACTAGGCCACAGTGCTGAGCCACATCTCCTTCACTGGGTGGCTGAAGGCCTCAGTACCACAGTGCTGAGCCACATCTCCTTCACTGGGGTGGCTGAAGGCCTGAGTACCACAGTGCTGAGCCACATCTCCTTCACTGGGATGGCTGAAGGCCTGAGCACCACAGTGCTGAGCCACATCTTCTTCAGTAGGATGGCTGAAGGCCTGAGTACACCACATTGCTGAGCCACATCTCCTTCACTAGGATGACTGAAGGCCTGAGCACCACAGTGCTGAGCCACATCTCCTTCACTGGGTGGCTGAAGGCCTGAGTACCACAGTGCTGAGCCACATCTCCTTCACTAGGATGACTGAAGGCCTGAGCACCACAGTGCTGAGCCACATCTCCTTCACTAGGATGACTGAAGGCCTGAGTACCACAGTGCTGAGCCACATCTCCTTCACTAGGATGGCTGAAGGCCTGAGTACCACAGTGCTGAGCCACATCTCCTTCACTAGGATGGCTGAAGGCCTGAGTACCACAGTGCTGAGCCACATCTCCTTCACTAGGATGACTGAAGGCCTGAGCACCACAGTGCTGAGCCACATCTCCTTCACTGGGTGGCTGAAGGCCTGAGTACCACAGTGCTGAGCCACATCTCCTTCACTGGGTGGCTGAAGGCCTGAGTACCACAGTGCTGAGCCACATCCACTTCACTGGGATGGCTGAAGGCCTGAGTACCACAGTGCTGAGCCACATCTCCTTCACTGGGTGGCTGAAGGCCTGAGTACCACAGTGCTGAGCCACATCCACTTCACTGGGTGGCTGAAGGCCTGAGCACCACAGTGCTGAGCCACATCTCCTTCACTGGGTGGCTGAAGGCCTGAGTACCACAGTGCTGAGCCACATCTCCTTCACTAGGATGACTGAAGGCCTGAGCACCACAGTGCTGAGCCACATCTCCTTCACTAGGATGACTGAAGGCCTGAGTACCACAGTGCTGAGCCACATCTCCTTCACTAGGATGCCTGAAGGCCTGAGTACCACAGTGCTGAGCCACATCTCCTTCACTAGGATGGCTGAAGGCCTGAGTACCACAGTGCTGAGCCACATCTCCTTCACTAGGATGACTGAAGGCCTGAGCACCACAGTGCTGAGCCACATCTCCTTCACTGGGTGGCTGAAGGCCTGAGTACCACAGTGCTGAGCCACATCTCCTTCACTGGGTGGCTGAAGGCCTGAGTACCACAGTGCTGAGCCACATCCACTTCACTGGGATGGCTGAAGGCCTGAGTACCACAGTGCTGAGCCACATCTCCTTCATTGGGTGGCTGAAGGCCTGAGTACCACAGTGCTGAGCCACATCCACTTCACTGGGTGGCTGAAGGCCTGAGTACCACAGTGCTGAACCACATCTCCTTCACTGGGTGGCTGAAGGCCTGAGTACCACAGTGCTGAGCCACATCCACTTCACTGGGATGGCTGAAGGCCTGAGTACACCACAGTGCTGAGCCACATCTCCTTCACTGGGATGCCTGGAGGCCTGAGTACCACAGTGCTGAGCCACATCTCCTTCACTAGGATGACTGAAGGCCTGATCACCACAGTGCTGAGCCACATCTCCTTCACTGGGATGCCTGGAGGCCTGGGTACCACAGTGCTGAGCCACATCTCCTTCACTGGGTGGCTGAAGGCCTCAGTACCACAGTGCTGAGCCACATCTCCTTCACTGGGGTGGCTGAAGGCCTGAGTACCACAGTGCTGAGCCACATCTCCTTCACTAGGATGGCTGAAGGCCTGAGTACCACAGTGCTGAGCCACATCTCCTTCACTAGGATGACTGAAGGCCTGAGCACCACAGTGCTGAGCCACATCTCCTTCACTGGGTGGCTGAAGGCCTGAGTACCACAGTGCTGAACCACATCTCCTTCACTGGGTGGCTGAAGGCCTGAGTACCACAGTGCTGAGCCACATCCACTTCACTGGGATGGCTGAAGGCCTGAGCACCACAGTGCTGAGCCACATCTTCTTCAGTAGGATGGCTGAAGGCCTGAGTACACCACAGTGCTGAGCCACATCTCCTTCACTGGGATGCCTGGAGGCCTGAGTACCACAGTGCTGAGCCACATCCACTTCACTGGGATGGCTGAAGGCCTGAGCACCACAGTGCTGAGCCACATCTCCTTCACTGGGATGCCTGGAGGCCTGGGTACCACAGTGCTGAGCCACATCTCCTTCACTGGGTGGCTGAAGGCCTCAGTACCACAGTGCTGAGCCACATCTCCTTCACTGGGGTGGCTGAAGGCCTGAGTACCACAGTGCTGAGCCACATCTCCTTCACTGGGATGGCTGAAGGCCTGAGCACCACAGTGCTGAGCCACATCTTCTTCAGTAGGATGGCTGAAGGCCTGAGTACACCACATTGCTGAGCCACATCTCCTTCACTAGGATGACTGAAGGCCTGAGCACCACAGTGCTGAGCCACATCTCCTTCACTGGGTGGCTGAAGGCCTGAGTACCACAGTGCTGAGCCACATCTCCTTCACTAGGATGACTGAAGGCCTGAGCACCACAGTGCTGAGCCACATCTCCTTCACTAGGATGACTGAAGGCCTGAGTACCACAGTGCTGAGCCACATCTCCTTCACTAGGATGGATGAAGGCCTGAGTACCACAGTGCTGAGCCACATCTGAAGGCCTGAGTACCACAGTGCTGAGCCACATCTCCTTCACTGGGATGGCTGAAGGCCTGAGCACCACAGTGCTGAGCCACATCTTCTTCAGTAGGATGGCTGAAGGCCTGAGTACCACAGTGCTGAGCCACATCTCCTTCACTGGGATGGCTGAAGGCCTGAGCACCACAGTGCTGAGCCACATCTCCTTCACTGGGATGGCTGAAGGCCTGAGTACCACAGTGCTGAGCCACATCTCCTTCACATTGAAGGCCTGAGTACCACATCTTCCTTCACTGGGATGGCTGAAGGCCTGAGTACCACAGTGCTGAGCCACATCTCCTTCACTGGGGTGGCTGAAGGCCTGAGTACCACAGTGCTGAGCCACATCTCCTTCACTGGGTGGCTGAAGGCCTGAGAGCACCACAGTGCTGAGCCACATCTCCTTCACTGGATGGCTGAAGGCCTGAGTACCACAGTGCTGAGCCACATCTCCTTCACTGGGTGGCTGAAAGTGCTGACCATCTTCTTCAGTGCTGAAGCCACCTTCACTGGGATGGCTGAAGGCCTGAGTACCACAGTGCTGAGCCACATCCACTTCACTGGGATGGCTGAAGGCCTGAGTACCACAGTGCTGAGCCACATCTCCTTCACTAGGATGGCTGAAGGCCTGAGTACCACAGTGCTGAGCCACATCTCCTTCACTAGGATGACTGAAGGCCTGAGCACCACAGTGCTGAGCCACATCTCCTTCACTGGGTGGCTGAAGGCCTGAGTACCACAGTGCTGAGCCACATCTCCTTCACTGGGTGGCTGAAGGCCTGAGTACCACAGTGCTGAGCCACATCTCCTTCACTGGGTGGCTGAAGGCCTGAGTACCACAGTGCTGAGCCACATCTCCTTCACTGGGGTGGCTGAAGGCCTGAGTACCACAGTGCTGAGCCACATCTCCTTCACTGGGATGGCTGAAGGCCTGAGCACCACAGTGCTGAGCCACATCTTCTTCAGTAGGATGGCTGAGTACCACTGTGCTGAGCCACATCTTCTTCAGTAGGATGGCTGAGTACCACGGTGCTGAGCCACATCTTCTTCAGTAGGATGGCTGAGTGCCACGGTGCTGAGCGGTGCTGAGAACTGTTTGCTGTCAGCTGTGAATAAAGGAAGAAGGCTCCTCAGACTTATAGGCTGGGGGCCACAGGGGCCCCTACAGTGATATATCTTTGTCAGTCACAGCTCCAGTTAGTAAGTATAGAGGGTTTAAAAAGCACACATTAACTGACTTTATGAGGGGGCCCCTGGGGGCCCGACCTTAGTATCATACATATTAGAGACACACACACACACACACACACACACACACACACACACACACACACACACACACACACATCAAACACGCATTAACGCACGCACACATATTAACGCACACACACACAAACTCTTCTGAGTTTCTCTATCTGTCTCCCATGTACGCCTCCCCGTCTAGGCCCATAGTAGTTACAGTGTAATATGTGGATTCACTGGGCTCTGCTAGGATAGATCAATCTGGACTTAGTCAAACAAATGTCAGCCCACCGTTATGCACTCTCCCTGTTGCTATAGCAACCAAGAAATCCTCCAAAAGTCAACTGTTGCTGTGAGTTTTTCCTAGGGGGGCTGATGATCTTCTGTAACCATATAGGCAATAACATCCAGACAGCACACCTATATATACGTTGAGGGAACGTCAGCTTATCATCAGAACAATGATTCTATTGCCAATCATTAACACGGCATCCTTTGGTGACAGTTTCATGATGACTGAAGTAACGATGAGAAAAAACAAATGCCTTGTCACTTAAACGTGATTCGTACAGTATGTTCTAACGTCAGTCATCGTTCCTCAAAATCATGTGATCTAGCCTCCATCTGTCTCCTCAGATCATCATTATACACAGCAGATGGATGGTCTGGGTGTGCACCAACATTTGTTCTGTGAAAGTTTCCAGGACATTCGTTTGGTTGCGGCAATATTTCTCATAACACAAAAACTGTCCAGTTGTGTTGATGATTTGTAGAAAACATTTGCCTGATGTTGTAAGAACGTTCCCAGAACATTGTTCTCACATTTTGTGGCAGCAGTGTGTTCTAAATACATTACTGGTACATGTTGTTACATTACCTGGAAACCTAATGACAAGGTTTGGGGAACGTTCTGTGGTGGTTGTTACAGATGTTGGGCACAACATTTTTGTGAATGTTAGGAGAACATTTCAAGGATATTTAATTTAAAACATTTTCTGAATGTTTTTGAATGTTTTTGGGATGTTATTATCCTAATAGATAATAGATAATACCCTAACTTAAACGTAATGGGAATCATAGCTAATGTTCTGGGAATATTTCCGGTTTGCTGGGTTGACTGTGTGCTTCTTCTCCCACTGCTCTGTCTCCCACTGTGTTGATAGGCTAGATTAGCCATATTGCTCTGCAGGGTTTAAAACACAGACCCTGTAGAGTTAGACAGGGTTTAACACACAGGGCCTGTAGAGTTAGACAGGGTTTAACACACAGAACCTGTAGAGTTAAACAGGGTTTAACACACAGAACCTGTAGAGTTAAACAGGGTTTAACAGACAGGGCCTGTAGAGTTAGACAGGGCTTAACACACAGGGCCTGTAGAGTTAGACAGGGCTTACCACACAGGGCCTCCAGAGTTAGACAGGGCTTAACAGACATAGCCTGTAGAGTTAGACAGGGCTTAACACACAGAGCTTGTAGAGTTAGACAGGGCTTAACACACAGGGCCTCTAGAGTTAGACAGGGTTTAACACACACAGGGCCTCTAGAGTTAGACAGGGTTTAACACACAGATCCTCTAGAGTTAGACAGGGCTTAACAAACACAGGGCCTCTAGAGTTAGACAGGGCTTAACACACAGGGCCTCTAGAGTTAGACAGGGTTTAACACACACAGGGCCTCTAGAGTTAGACAGGGTTTAACACACAGATCCTCTAGAGTTAGACAGGGCTTAACAAACACAGGGCCTCTAGAGTTAGACAGGGCTTAACACACAGATCCTCTAGAGTTAGACAGGGCTTAACACACACAGGGCCTCTAGAGTTAGACAGGGCTTAACACACAGGGCCTCTAGAGTTAGACAGGGCTTAACACACAGGGCCTCTAGAGTTAGACAGGGCTTAACACACAGGGCCTCTAGAGTTAGACAGGGCTTAACACACAGGGCCTCTAGAGTTAGACAGGGCTTAACACACACATGGCCTCTAGAGTTAGACAGGGCTTAACACACATAGCCTGTAGAGTTAGACAGGGCTTAACACACAGAGCTTGTAGAGTTAGACAGGGCTTAACACACAGGGCCTGTAGAGTTAGACAGGGTTTAACACACACAGGGCCTCTAGAGTTAGACAGGGTTTAACACACAGATCCTCTAGAGTTAGACAGGGCTTAACAAACACAGGGCCTCTAGAGTTAGACAGGGCTTAACACACAGATCCTCTAGAGTTAGACAGGGCTTTAAACACACAGGGCCTCTAGAGTTAGACAGGGCTTAACACACAGGGCCTCTAGAGTTAGACAGGGCTTAACACACAGGGCCTCTAGAGTTAGACAGGGCTTAACACACAGGGCCTCTAGAGTTAGACAGGGCTTAACACACAGGGCCTCTAGAGTTAGACAGGGCTTAACACACAGGGCCTCTAGAGTTAGACAGGGCTTAACACACACAGGGCCTCTAGAGTTATGACAGGGCTTAACACACACAGGGCCTCTAGAGTTAGACAGGGCTTAACACACAGATCCTCTAGAGTTAGACAGGGCTTAACAAACACAGGGCCTCTAGAGTTAGACAGGGCTTAACACACAGATCCTCTAGAGTTAGACAGGGCTTAACACACACAGGGCCTCTAGAGTTAGACAGGGCTTAACACACAGGGCCTCTAGAGTTAGACAGGGCTTAACACACAGGGCCTCTAGAGTTAGACAGGGCTTAACACACAGGGCCTCTAGAGTTAGACAGGGCTTAACACACAGAACCTGTAGAGTTAAACAGGGTTTAACAGACAGGGCCTGTAGAGTTAGACAGGGCTTAACACACAGGGCCTGTAGAGTTAGACAGGGCTTAACACACAGGGCCTCTAGAGTTAGACAGGGCTTAACACACAGGGCCTCTAGAGTTAGACAGGGCTTAACACACATAGCCTGTAGAGTTAGACAGGGCTTAACACACAGAGCTTGTAGAGTTAGACAGGGCTTAACACACAGGGCCTGTAGAGTTAGACAGGGTTTAACACACACAGGGCCTCTAGAGTTAGACAGGGTTTAACACACAGATCCTCTAGAGTTAGACAGGGCTTAACAAACACAGGGCCTCTAGAGTTAGACAGGGCTTAACGCACAGATCCTCTAGAGTTAGACAGGGCTTAACACACACAGGGCCTCTAGAGTTAGACAGGGCTTAACACACAGGGCCTCTAGAGTTAGACAGGGCTTAACACACAGGGCCTCTGGAGTTAGACAGGGCTTAACATACAGGGCCTCTAGAGTTAGACAGGGCTTAACACACAGGGCCTCTAGAGTTAGACAGGGCTTAACACACAAGGCCTCTAGAGTTAGACAGGGCTTAACACACACAGGGCCTCTAGAGTTAGACAGGGTTTAACACACAGATCCTCTAGAGTTAGACAGGGCTTAACAAACACAGGGCCTCTAGAGTTAGACAGGGCTTAACACACAGATCCTCTAGAGTTAGACAGGGCTTAACACACACAGGGCCTCTAGAGTTAGACAGGGCTTAACACACAGGGCCTCTAGAGTTAGACAGGGCTTAACACACAGGGCCTCTAGAGTTAGACAGGGCTTAACACACAGGGCCTCTAGAGTTAGACAGGGCTTAACACACAGGGCCTCTAGAGTTAGACAGGGCTTAACACACACATGGCCTCTAGAGTTAGACAGGGCTTAACACACATAGCCTGTAGAGTTAGACAGGGCTTAACACACAGAGCTTGTAGAGTTAGACAGGGCTTAACACACAGGGCCTGTAGAGTTAGACAGGGTTTAACACACACAGGGCCTCTAGAGTTAGACAGGGTTTAACACACAGATCCTCTAGAGTTAGACAGGGCTTAACAAACACAGGGCCTCTAGAGTTAGACAGGGCTTAACACACAGATCCTCTAGAGTTAGACAGGGCTTAACACACACAGGGCCTCTAGAGTTAGACAGGGCTTAACACACAGGGCCTCTAGAGTTAGACAGGGCTTAACACACAGGGCCTCTAGAGTTAGACAGGGCTTAACACACAGGGCCTCTAGAGTTAGACAGGGCTTAACACACAGGGCCTCTAGAGTTAGACAGGGCTTAACACACAGGGCCTCTAGAGTTAGACAGGGCTTAACACACACAGGGCCTCTAGAGTTAGACAGGGCTTAACACACACAGGGCCTCTAGAGTTAGACAGGGCTTAACACACAGATCCTCTAGAGTTAGACAGCGCTTAACAAACACAGGGCCTCTAGAGTTAGACAGGGCTTAACACACAGATCCTCTAGAGTTAGACAGGGCTTAACACACACAGGGCCTCTAGAGTTAGACAGGGCTTAACACACAGGGCCTCTAGAGTTAGACAGGGCTTAACACACAGGGCCTCTAGAGTTAGACAGGGCTTAACACACAGGGCCTCTAGAGTTAGACAGGGCTTAACACACAGAACCTGTAGAGTTAAACAGGGTTTAACAGACAGGGCCTGTAGAGTTAGACAGGGCTTAACACACAGGGCCTGTAGAGTTAGACAGGGCTTAACACACAGGGCCTCTAGAGTTAGACAGGGCTTAACACACAGGGCCTCTAGAGTTAGACAGGGCTTAACACACATAGCCTGTAGAGTTAGACAGGGCTTAACACACAGAGCTTGTAGAGTTAGACAGGGCTTAACACACAGGGCCTGTAGAGTTAGACAGGGTTTAACACACACAGGGCCTCTAGAGTTAGACAGGGTTTAACACACAGATCCTCTAGAGTTAGACAGGGCTTAACAAACACAGGGCCTCTAGAGTTAGACAGGGCTTAACGGACAGATCCTCTAGAGTTAGACAGGGCTTAACACACACAGGGCCTCTAGAGTTAGACAGGGCTTAACACACAGGGCCTCTAGAGTTAGACAGGGCTTAACACACAGGGCCTCTGGAGTTAGACAGGGCTTAACATACTAGAGTTAGACAGGGCTTAACACACAGGGCCTCTAGAGTTAGACAGGGCTTAACACACAAGGCCTCTAGAGTTACACAGGGCTTAACACACACAGGGCCTCTAGAGTTAGACAGGGCTTAACACACACAGGGCCTCTAGAGTTAGACAGGGCTTAACACACAGATCCTCTAGAGTTAGACAGGGCTTAACAAACACAGGGCCTCTAGAGTTAGACAGGGCTTAACACACAGATCCTCTAGAGTTAGACAGGGCTTAACACACACAGGGCCTCTAGAGTTAGACAGGGCTTAACACACAGGGCCTCTAGAGTTAGACAGGGCTTAACACACAGGGCCTCTAGAGTTAGACAGGGCTTAACACACACAGGGCCTCTAGAGTTAGACAGGGCTTAACACACAGATCCTCTAGAGTTAGACAGGGCTTAACACACATAGCCTGTAGAGTTAGACAGGGCTTAACACACAGAGCTTGTACAGTTAGACAGGGCTTAACACACAGGGCCTGTAGAGTTAGACAGGGTTTAACACACACAGGGCCTCTAGAGTTAGACAGGGTTTAACACACAGATCCTCTAGAGTTAGACAGGGCTTAACAAACACAGGGCCTCTAGAGTTAGACAGGGCTTAACGCACAGATCCTCTAGAGTTAGACAGGGCTTAACACACACAGGGCCTCTAGAGTTAGACAGGGCTTAACACACAGGGCCTCTAGAGTTAGACAGGGCTTAACACACAGGGCCTCTGGAGTTAGACAGGGCTTAACATACAGGGCCTCTAGAGTTAGACAGGGCTTAACACACAAGGCCTCTAGAGTTAGACAGGGCTTAACACACACAGGGCCTCTAGAGTTAGACAGGGCTTAACACACACAGGGCCTCTAGAGTTAGACAGGGCTTAACACACAGATCCTCTAGAGTTAGACAGGGCTTAACAAACACAGGGCCTCTAGAGTTAGACAGGGCTTAACACACAGATCCTCTAGAGTTAGACAGGGCTTAACACACACAGGGCCTCTAGAGTTAGACAGGGCTTAACACACAGGGCCTCTAGAGTTAGACAGGGCTTAAAACACAGGGCCTCTAGAGTTAGACAGGGCTTAACACACAGGGCCTCTAGAGTTAGACAGGGCTTAACACACAGAGCTTGTAGAGTTAGACAGGGCTTAACACACAGGGCCTGTAGAGTTAGACAGGGTTTAACACACAGGGCCTCGAGAGTTAGACAGGGCTTAACACACAGGGCCTCTAGAGTTAGACAGGGCTTAACACACACAGGGCCTCTAGAGTTAGACAGGGCTTAACACACAGATCCTCTAGAGTTAGACAGGG
Source organism: Oncorhynchus keta (assembly GCF_023373465.1). Lineage (NCBI taxonomy): Eukaryota > Metazoa > Chordata > Actinopteri > Salmoniformes > Salmonidae > Oncorhynchus > Oncorhynchus keta. Next base: position 1,894,498 of record NW_026290787.1, read on the forward strand.
CTTAACACACACAGGGCCTCTAGAGTTAGACAGGGCTTAACACACAGGGCCTCTAGAGTTAGACAGAGCTTAACACACACAGGGCCTCTAGAGTTAGACAGGGCTTAACACACACAGGGCCTCTAGAGTTAGACAGGGCTTAACACACACAGGGCCTCGAGAGTTAGACAGGGCTTAACACACACAGGGCCTCGAGAGTTAGACAGGGCTTAACACACAGAGGGCCTCTAGAGTTAGACAGGGCTTAACACACACAGGGCCTCAAGAGTTAGACAGGGCTTAACACACACAGGGCCTCTAGTGTTAGACAAGGCTTAACACACACAGGGCCTCTAGAGATAGACAGGGCTTTACACAGGGCCTCTAGAGTTAGACAGGGCTTAACGCACAGATCCTCTAGAGTTAGACAGGGCTTAACACACACAGGGCCTCTAGAGTTAGACAGGGCTTAACACACAGGGCCTCTAGAGTTAGACAGGGCTTAACACACAGGGCCTCTGGAGTTAGACAGGGCTTAACATACAGGGCCTCTAGAGTTAGACAGGGCTTAACACACAGGGCCTCTAGAGTTAGACAGGGCTTAACACACAAGGCCTCTAGAGTTAGACAGGGCTTAACACACACAGGGCCTCTAGAGTTAGACAGGGCTTAACACACACAGGGCATCTAGAGTTAGACAGGGCTTAACACACAGATCCTCTAGAGTTAGACAGGGCTTAACACACACAGGGCCTCTAGAGTTAGACAGGGCTTAACACACAGATCCTCTAGAGTTAGACAGGGCTTAAACACACAGGGCCTCTAGAGTTAGACAGGGCTTAACACACAGGGCCTCTAGAGTTAGACAGGGCTTAACACACAGGGCCTCTAGAGTTAGACAGGGCTTAACACACAGGGCCTCTAGAGTTAGACAGGGCTTAACACACAGGGCCTCTAGAGTTAGACAGGGCTTAACACACACAGGGCCTCTAGAGTTAGACAGGGCTTAACACACAGATCCTCTAGAGTTAGACAGGGCTTAACACACATAGCCTGTAGAGTTAGACAGGGCTTAACACACAGAGCTTGTAGAGTTAGACAGGGCTTAACACACAGGGCCTGTAGAGTTAGACAGGGTTTAACACACACAGGGCCTCTAGAGTTAGACAGGGTTTAACACACAGATCCTCTAGAGTTAGACAGGGCTTAACAAACACAGGGCCTCTAGAGTTAGACAGGGCTTAACGCACAGATCCTCTAGAGTTAGACAGGGCTTAACACACACAGGGCCTCTAGAGTTAGACAGGGCTTAACACACAGGGCCTCTAGAGTTAGACAGGGCTTAACACACAGGGCCTCTGGAGTTAGACAGGGCTTAACATACTAGAGTTAGACAGGGCTTAACACACAGGGCCTCTAGAGTTAGACAGGGCTTAACACACAAGGCCTCTAGAGTTAGACAGGGCTTAACACACACAGGGCCTCTAGAGTTAGACAGGGCTTAACACACACAGGGCCTCTAGAGTTAGACAGGGCTTAACACACAGATCCTCTAGAGTTAGACAGGGCTTAACAAACACAGGGCCTCTAGAGTTAGACAGGGCTTAACACACAGATCCTCTAGAGTTAGACAGGGCTTAACACACACAGGGCCTCTAGAGTTAGACAGGGCTTAACACACAGGGCCTCTAGAGTTAGACAGGGCTTAACACACAGGGCCTCTAGAGTTAGACAGGGCTTAACACACAGGGCCTCTAGAGTTAGACAGGGCTTAACACACAGAGCTTGTAGAGTTAGACAGGGCTTAACACACAGGGCCTGTCGAGTTAGACAGGGTTTAACACACACAGGGCCTCGAGAGTTAGACAGGGCTTAACACACACAGGGCCTCTAGAGTTAGACAGGGCTTAACACACACAGGGCCTCTAGAGTTAGACAGGGCTTAACACACAGATCCTCTAGAGTTAGACAGGGCTTAACACACACAGGGCCTCTAGAGTTAGACAGGGCTTAACACACAGGGCCTCTAGAGTTAGACAGGGCTTAACACACACAGGGCCTCTAGAGTTAGACAGGGCTTAACACACACAGGGCCTCTAGAGTTAGACAGGGCTTAACACACACAGGGCCTCGAGAGTTAGACAGGGCTTAACACACACAGGGCCTCGAGAGTTAGACAGGGCTTAACACACAGAGGGCCTCTAGAGTTAGACAGGGCTTAACACACACAGGGCCTCAAGAGTTAGACAGGGCTTAACACACACAGGGCCTCTAGTGTTAGACAAGGCTTAACACACACAGGGCCTCTAGAGATAGACAGGGCTTAACACACACAGGGCCTCTAGAGTTAGACAGGGCTTAACACACATATCCTCTAGAGTTAGACAGGGCTTAACACACACACAGGGCCTCTAGAGTTAGACAGGGCTTAACACACAGATCCTCTAGAGTTAGACAGGGCTTAACACACACAGGGCCTCTAGAGTTAGACAGGGCTTAACACACAGATCCTCTAGAGTTAGACAGGGCTTAACACACAGGGCCTCTAGAGATAGACAGGGCTTAACACACACAGGGCCTCTAGAGTTAGACAGGGCTTAACACACATATCCTCTAGAGTTAGACAGGGCTTAACACACACAGGGCCTCTAGAGTTAGACAGGGCTTAACACACAGGGCCTCTAGAGTTAGACAGGGCTTAACACACAGGGCCTCTAGAGTTAGACAGGGCTTAACACACACAGGGCCTCTAGAGTTAGACAGGGCTTAACACACACAGGGCCTCGAGAGTTAGACAGGGCTTAACACACACAGGGCCTCGAGAGTTAGACAGGGCTTAACACACACAGGGCCTCTAGAGTTAGTCAGGGCTTAACACACACAGGGCCTCTAGAGTTAGACAGGGCTTAACACACAGAGCACGTTGGATGGGTTACAGCCTCCCACGTTTTCTCTTGTATTCTTCTCTCGTTTTCGATAATAATGACATGATCAACCTCTCTTGAATAATCCATGTTCTTCCCCTGATCGCCCCCCTGATCTCTGTTTTACACTTGATTTCCCCTTTCAAAAAAATGTATCAACCTAAAAACATTCATTATATTCCACATAATAATTCACATGTCCTGTTGCTGCAGGATTATTTTCATGCTGTTGCAAACTGGCTCAAATGAAGATCCTACATCTATACTTTCATTTGTGTTGTTGACAATAACTAAGTGCAGCTACTGAAAATGACCTTTTTCTGATGTCAGGGTGTTATTCATGTGGTCTATTTGTCAGAAGCACAGTAGGTCGTTGCTTAACCCTGCGCCAGTAAAACTTCAATAAAATAGGATTTACTGTTCTGTTCCCTACCTCCCTCCCTCCATTCCTCCCTCTCTTTGTCTGTTCTGCTCCCTCCCTCCCTCCCTCCCTCCCTCCCTCCCTCCCTCCCTCCCTCCCTCCCTCCCTCCCTCCCTCCCTCCCTCCCTCCCTCCCTCCCTCCCTCCCTCCCTCTCTTTGTCCGTTCTGTTCCACATTTACATTTACATTTAAGTCATTTAGCAGACGCTCTTATCCAGAGCGACTTACAAATTGGTGCATGGAACAGCCACTTTACAATAGTGCATCTAAATCTTTTTAGGGGGGGGGAGAGAAGAGATTACTTACCCTACCCTAGGTATTCCTTGAAGAGGTGGGGTTTCAGGTGTCTCCGGAAGGTGGTGATTGACTCCGCTGTCCTGGCGTCGTGAGGGAGTTTGTTCCACCATTGGGGGCCAGAGCAGCGAACAGTTTTGACTGGGCTGAGCGGGAACTGTACTTCCTCAGTGGTAGGGAGGCGAGCAGGCCAGAGGTGGATGAACGCAGTGCCCTTGTTTGGGTGTAGGGCCTGATCAGAGCCTGGAGGTACTGAGGTGCCATTCCCCTCACAGCTCCGTAGGCAAGCACCATGGTCTTGTAGCGGATGCGAGCTTCAACTGGAAGCCAGTGGAGAGAGCGGAGGAGCGGGGTGACGTGAGAGAACTTGGGAAGGTTGAACACCAGACGGGCTGCGGCGTTCTGGATGAGTTGTAGGGGTTTAATGGCACAGGCAGGGAGCCCAGCCAGCAGCGAGTTGCAGTAATCAAGACGGGAGATGACAAGTGCCTGGATTAGGACCTGCGCCGCTTCCTGTGTGAGGCAGGGTCGTACTCTGCGGATGTTGTAGAGCATGAACCTACAGGAACGGGACACCGCCTTGCTGTTAGTTGAGAACGACAGGGTGTTGTAAAGGATCACGCCAAGGTTCTTAGCGCTCTGGGAGGAGGACACAATGGAGTTGTCAACCGTGATGGCGAGATCATGGAACGGGCAGTCCTTCCCCGGGAGGAAGAGGAGCTCCGTCTTGCTGAGGTTCAGCTTGAGGTGGTGATCCGTCATCCACACTGATATGTCTGCCAGACATGCAGAGATGCGATTCGCCACCTGGTCATCAGAAGCGGGAAAGGAGAAGATTAATTGTGTGTCGTCTGCATAGCAATGATAGGAGAGACCATGTGAGGTTATGACAGAGCCAAGTGACTTGGTGTATAGCGAGAATAAGAGAGGGCCTAGAACAGAGCCCTGGGGGACACCAGTGGTGAGAGCGCGTGGTGAGGAGACAGATTCTCGCCACGCCACCTGGTAGGAGCGACCTGTCAGGTAGGACGCAATCCAAGCGTGGACCGCGCCGGAGATGCCCAACTCGGAGAGGGTGGAGAGGAGGATCTGATGGTTCACAGTATCGAAGGCAGCCGATAGGTCTAGAAGGATGAGAGCAGAGGAGAGAGAGTTAGCTTTAGCAGTGCGGAGCGCCTCCGTGATACAGAGAAGAGCAGTCTCAGTTGAATGACTAGTCTTGAAACCTGACTGATTTGGATCAAGAAGGTCATTCTGAGAGAGATAGCGGTAGAGCTGGCCAAGGACGGCACGCTCAAGAGTTTTGGAGAGAAAAGAGAGAAGGGATACTGGTCTGTAGTTGTTGACATCGGAGGGATCGAGTGTAGGTTTTTTCAGAAGGGTGCAACTCTCGCTCTCTTGAAGACGGAAGGGACGTAGCCAGCGGTCAGGGATGAGTTGATGAGCGAGGTGAGGTAAGGGAGAAGGTCTCCGGAAATGGTCTGGAGAAGAGAGGAGGGGATAGGGTCAAGCGGGCAGGTTGTTGGGCGGCCGGCCGTCACAAGACGCGAGATTTCATCTGGAGAGAGAGGGAGAAAGAGGTCAGAGCATAGGGTAGGGCAGTGTGAGCAGAACCAGCGGTGTCGTTTGACTTAGCAAACGAGGATCGGATGTCGTCGACCTTCTTTTCAAAATGGTTGACGAAGTCATCTGCAGAGAGGGAGGAGGGGGAGGATTCAGGAGGGAGGAGAAGGTGGCAAAGAGCTTCCTAGGGTTAGAGGCAGATGCTTGGAATTTAGAATGGTAGAAAGTGGCTTTAGCAGCAGAGACAGAGGAGGAAAATGTAGAGAGGAGGGAGTGAAAGGATGCCAGGTCCGCAGGAGGCGAGTTTTCCTCCATTTCCGCTCGGCTGCCCGGAGCCCTGTTCTGTGAGCTCGCAATGAGTCGTCGAGCCACGGAGCGGGAGGGGAGGACCGAGCCGGCCTGGAGGATAGGGGACATAGAGAGTCAAAGGATGCAGAAAGGGAGGAGAGGAGGGTTGAGGAGGCAGAATCAGGAGATAGGTTGGAGAAGGTTTGAGCAGAGGAAGAGATGATAGGATGGAAGAGGAGAGAGTAGCGGGGGAGAGAGAGCGAAGGTTGGGACGGCGCGATACCATCCAGTAGGGGCAGTGTGGGAAGTGTTGGATGAGAGCGAGAGGGAAAAGGATACAAAGTAGTGGTCGGAGACTTGGAGGGGAGTTGCAATGAGGTTAGTGGAAGAACAGCATCTAGTAAAGATGAGGTCAAGCGTATTGCCTGCCTTGTGAGTAGGGGGAAGGTGAGAGGGTGAGGTCAAAGAGGAGAGGAGTGGAAAGAAGGAGGCAGAGAGGAATGAGTCAAAGGTAGATGTGGGGAGGTTAAAGTCGCCCAGAACTGTGAGAGGTGAGCCGTCCTCAGGAAAGGAGCTTATCAAGGCATCAAGCTCATTGATGAACTCTCAAGGGAACCTGGAGGGCGATAAATGATAAGGATGTTAAGCTTGAAAGGGCTGGTAACTGTGACAGCATGGAATTCAGACAGATGAGAAAGACTTGGGAGAGATGAGGATCCCGGTGCCACCACCCCGCTGACCAGAAGCTCTCGGGGTGTGCGAGAACACGTGGGCGGACGAGGAGAGAGCAGTAGGAGTAGCAGTGTTATCTGTGGTGATCCATGTTTCCGTCAGTGCCAAGTCGAGGGACTGGAGGGAGGCATAGGCTGAGATGAACTCTGCCTTGTTGGCCGCAGATCGGCAGTTCCAGAGGCTACCGGAGACCTGGAACTCCCGTGGGTCGTACGCGCTGGGACCACCAGATTAGGGTGGCCGCGGCCACGCGGTGTGGAGCGTTTGTATGGTCTGTGCAGAGAGGAGAGAACAGGGATAGACAGACACATAGTTGACAGGCTACAGAAGAGGCTACGCTAATGCAAGGAGATTGGAATGACAAGTGGACTACACGTCTCGAATGTTCAGAAAGTTAAGCTTACGTAGCAAGAATCTTATTGACTAAAATGATTAAAATGATACAGTACTGCTGAAGTAGGCTAGCTGGCAGTAGCTGCGTTGTTGACACTACACTAATCAAGTCGTTCCGTTGAGTGTAATAGTTTCTACAGTGCTACTATTCGGGGGCTAGCTGGCTAGCTAGCAGTGTTGTTTACGTTACGTTGCGTTAAAAGAACGACAATAGCTGGCTAGCTAACCTAGAAAATCGCTCTAGACTACACAATTATCTTTGAAACAAAGACGGCTATGTAGCTAGCTATGTAGCTAGCTACGATCAAACAAATCAAACCGTTGTACTGTAATGAAATGAAATGAAAATGTGATACTACCTGTGACTGCGACCGGGTTGTTGAATTCGATTCAGTAGACGTTGGCTAGCTGTTAGCTGTTAGCTGTTGGCTAGCTAGCAGAGTCTCCTACGTTAAGGACGACAAATAGCTGGCTAGCGAACCTCGGTAAATTAAGATAATCACTCCAAGACTACACACTCTAAACTACACAATTATCTTGGAAACAAAGACAGCTATGTAGCTAGCTAACACTAAACTAATCAAGTCGTTCAGTTGAGTGAATAGCACTACAGTGATGCTAATCTGTGGGCGTTTGCTAGCGTTTGCTAGCTGCTGGGCGAATAGCAGTGAAGGCTACGTTAGGGCGACGAAATACGATAATTATGCAATTATCTCTGATACAAGGACGGCTATGTAGCTAGCTAAGAAGAAATTGCTAAGATTAGACAAATCAACCGTTGTACTATAATGAAATGTAATGAAAAAGTTATACTACCTGCGGAGCGAAGTGCGATGCGACCGCTCGCTCCAATCCGGAAGTGACATACCTACCTCCCTCCCTCACTCCCTCTCTTTGTCCGTTCTGTTCCCTACATCCCTCCCTCCCTCCCTCCCTCTCTTTGTCCGTTCTGTTTCCCTCCCTCCCTCCCTCCCTCTCCTGTCCCTCCCTCCCTCCCTCCCTCCCTCCCTCCCTCCCTCCCTCCCTCCCTCCCTCCCCTCCCTCCCTCCCTCCCTCCCTCCCTCTCTTTGTCTGTTCTGTTCCCTCCCTCCCTCCTTCATTCCCTCCCTCCCTCCCTCCCTCTCTTTGTCTGTTCTGTTTCCCTCCCTCCCTCCCTCCCTCCCTCCCTCCCTCCCTCCCTCCCCCTCCCTCCCTCCCTCCCTCCCTCCCTCCCTCCCTCCCTCTCTTTGTCTGTTCTGTTTCCCTCCCTCCCTCCCTCCCTCTCTTTGTCTGTTCTGTTCCCTCCCTCCCTCTCTTTGTCTGTTCTGTTTTTCCCTCCCTCCCTCTCTTTGTCTGTTCTGTTGCCTCCCTCCCTCCATCCCTCCCTCCCTCCCTCCCCCTCCCTCTCTTTGTCTGTTCTGTTCCCCCTCCCTCCCTCCCTCCCTCCCTCCCTCCCTCCCTCCCTCCCTCCCTCTCTCCGTTCTGTTTCTTCCCTCCTTCATTCCCTCCCTCCCTCCCTCCCTCGTTCTGTTTCTTCCCTCCCTCCCTCCCTCCCCTCCCTCCCTCCCTCCCCCTCCTTCATTCCCTCCCTCCCTCCCTCCCTCCCCCTTTGTCTGTTCTCCCTCTCTTTGTCTGTTCTGTTCCCTCCCTCCCTCCCTCCCTCCCTCCCTCTCTTTGTCTGTTCTGTTTCTTCCCTCCTTCATTCCCTCCCTCCCTCCCTCCCCCTCTCTTTGTCCGTTCTGTTTCTTCCCTCCTTCATTCCCTCCCTCCCTCCCTCTCTTTGTCTGTTCTGTTTTCCCCCCTCCCTCCCTCCCTCCCTCCCTCCCTCTCTCCCTCCCTCCCTCCCTCCCTCCCTCCCTCCCTCCCTCCCTCCCTCCCTCCCTCCCTCCCTCCCTCTCTTTGTCCGTTCTGTTTCTTCCCTCCCTCCCTCCCTCCCTCCCTCCCTCCCTCCCTCCCTCCCTCCCTCCCTCCCCTCCCTCCCTCCCTCTCTTTGTCCGTTCTGTTTCTTCCCTCCTTCATTCCCTCCCTCCCCCTCCCTCCCTCCCTCTTTGTCCGTTCTGTTTCTTCCCTCCTTCATTTCCCTCCCTCCCTCCCTCCCTCCCTCCCTCCCTCCCTCCCTCCCTCCCTCCCTCCCTCTCTTTGTCCGTTCTGTTTCTTCCCTCCTTCATTCCCTCCCTCCCTCCCTCTCTTTGTCCGTTCTGTTTCTTCCTCCTTCATTCCCTCCCTCCCTCCCTCCCCCTCCCTCCCCCTCCCTCCCTCCCTCCCCTCCCTCCCCTCCCTCCCTCCCTCCCTCTCTTTGTCTGTTCTGTTCCCTCCCTCCCTCCCTCTCTTTGTCTGTTCTGTTCCCTCCCTCCCTCCCTCCCTCCCCTCCCTCCCTCCCTCCCTCCCCCTCCCTCCCTCTCTTTGTCCGTTCTGTTTCTTCCCTCCTTCATTCCCTCCCTCCCTCCCTCTCTTTGTCCGTTCTGTTTCTTCCCTCCTTCATTCCCTCCCTCCCTCCCTCCCTCCCTCCCTCCCTCCCTCCCTCCCTCCCTCCTCCCCTCCCCTCCCTCCCTCCCTCCCTCCCTCCCTCCCTCTCTTTGTCTGTTCTGTTTCCCTCCCCTCCCTCCCTCTCTTTGTCTGTTCTGTTCCCTCCCTCCCTCCCTCCCTCCCTCCCTCCCTCCCTCCCTCCCTCCCTCCCTCCCTCCCCTCCCTCCTCCTCCTCCCTCCCTCCCTCCCTCTCTTTGTCCGTTCTGTTTCTTCCCTCCTTCATTCCCTCCCTCCCTCCCCCTCCCTCTCTTTGTCCGTTCTGTTTCCTCCCTCCTTCATTCCCTCCCTCCCTCCCTCCCTCCCTCTCTTTGTCTGTTCTGTTTCCCTCCCTCCCTCCCTCCCTCCCTCTCTTTGTCTGTTCTGTTCCCTCTCCCTCCCTCCCTCCTTCATTCCCTCCCTCCCTCCCTCTCTTTGTCTGTTCTGTTCCCTCCCTCCCTCCCTCCCTCCCTCCCTCCCTCCCTCCCCTCTCTTTGTCCGTTCTGTTTCTTCCCTCCCTCCCTCCCTCCCTCCCTCCCTCCCTCCCTCCCTCCCTCCCTCCCCCTCCCTCCCTCCCTCCCTCCCTCCCTCCCTCTCTTTGTCCGTTCTGTTTCTTCCCTCCTTCATTCCCTCCCTCCCTCCCTCCCTCCCTCCCTCCCTCCCTCCCTCCCTTTGTCTGTTCTCCCTCCCTTCCCCCCTCCCTCGCTCCTCCCTCCCTCCCTCCCTCCCTCCCTCCCTCCCTCTCTTTGTCCGTTCTGTTTCTTCCCTCCCTCCCTCCCTCCCTCCCTCCCTCCCTCCCTCCCTCTCTTTGTCCGTTCTGTTTCTTCCCTCCTTCATTCCCTCCCTCCCTCCCTCCCTCTCTTTGTCCGTTCTGTTTCTTCCCTCCTTCATTCCCTCCCTCCCTCCCTCCCTCCCTCCCTCCCTCCCTCCCTCCCCTCCCTCCCTCCCTCCCTCCCTCCCTCCCTCCCTCCCTTTGTCCGTTCTGTTTCTTCCCTCCCTCCCTCCCTCCCTCTCTCCCTCCCCCTCCCTCCCTCCCTCTCTTTGTCCGTTCTGTTTCTTCCCTCCTTCATTCCCTCCCTCCCTCCCTCCCTCTCTTTGTCCGTTCTGTTTCTTCCCTCCTTCATTCCCTCCCTCCCTCCCTCCCCTCCCTCCCTCCCTCCCTCCCTCCCTCCCTCCCTCCCTCCCCTCCCTCCCTCCCTCCCTCCCTCCCTCCCTCCCTCCCTCCCTCCCTCTCTTTGTCTGTTCTGTTCCCTCCCTCCCTCCCTCTCTTTGTCTGTTCTGTTCCCTCCCTCCCTCCCTCCCTCCCTCCCTCCCTCCCTCCCTCCCTCCCCTCTTTGTCCTCCCTCCCTCCCTCTCTCTTTGTCTGTTCTGTTCCCTCCCTCCCTCTCTTTGTCTGTTCTGTTCCTCCCTCCCTCCCTCCCTCTCTTTGTCTGTTCCCTCCCTCCCTCCCTCCCTCCCTCCCTCCCTCCCTCCCTCTCCCTCCCTCCCTCCCTCCCTCCCCCTCCCTCCCTCCCTCCCTCCCCTCTTTGTCTGTTCTGTTCCCTCCCTCCCTCCCTCTCTTTGTCTGTTCTGTTCCCTCCCTCCCTCCCTCCCTCCCTCCCTCCCTCCCTCCCTCCCTCCCTCCCTCCCTCCCTCCCTCCCTCCCTCCCTCCCTCCCTCCCTCTGTTCTGTTCTGTTCCCTCCCTCCCTCCCTCCCTCCCTCCTCCCTCCCTCCCTCCCTCCCTCCCTCCCTCCCTCCCTCCCTCCCTCCCTCCCTCCTGTTTCCCTCCCTCCCTCCCTCCCTCCCTCCCTCCCTCCCTCCCTCCCTCCCTCCCTCCCTCCTCCCTCCCTCCCTCCCTCCCTCCCTCTGTCTGTTCTGTTCCTCCCTCCCTCCCTCCCTCCCTCTGTTCCCTCCCTCCCTCCCTCCCTCCCTCTCTTTGTCTGTTCTGTTCCCTTCCATCCATCTCTCTTTGTCCCCTCCCTCCCTCCCCTCCCTCCCTCCCTCCCTCCCTCCCTCCCCCCTCCCTCCCTCCCTCTCTTTGTCCGTTCTGTTTCTTCCCTCCTTCATTCCCTCCCTCCCTCCCTCCCTCCCTCCCTCCCTCCCTCCCTCCCTCCCTCCCTCCCTCCCTCCCTCTCTTTGTCCGTTCTGTTTCTTCCCTCCTCCCTCCCTCCCTCCCTCCCTCCCTCCCCTCCCTCCCTCCCTCCCTCCCTCCCCCTCCCTCCCTCCCTCCCTCCCTCCCCTCCCTCCCTCCCTCCCTCCCTCCCTCCCTCTCTTTGTCTGTTCTGTTCCCTTCCATCCATCCCCCTCCTCCTCCCTCCCTCCCTCCCTCCCTCCCTCCCTCCCTCCCTCCCTCCCTCCCTCCCTCCCTCCCTCCCTCCCTCTCTTTGTCCGTTCTGTTTCTTCCCTCCTTCATTCCCTCCCTCCCTCCCCTCTCTTTGTCTGTTCTGTTTCCTCCTCCCTCCCCTCCCTCCCTCCCTCTCTTTGTCCGTTCTGTTTCTTCCCTCCCTCCCTCCCTCCCTCCCTCCCTCCCTCCCTCCCTCCCTCCCGTTCTCCCTCCCTCCTCCCTCCCTCCCTCTCCCTCCCTCCCTCCCTCCATCCCTCTCTTTGTCTGTTCTGTTCCTTCCATCCATCCCTCCCTCCCTCCCTCCCTCCCTCCCCCTCCCTCTGTTCCCTCCCTCCCTCCCTCCCTCCCTCCCTCCCTCCCTCCCTCCCTCCCTCCCTCCCTCCCTCCCTCTCTTTGTCCGTTCTGTTTCTTCCCTCCTTCATTCCCTCCCTCCCTCCCTCCCTCCCTCCCTCCCTCCCTCCCTCCCTCCCTCTTTGTCCGTTCTGTTTCTTCCCTCCTTCATTCCCTCCCTCCCTCCCTCTCTTTGTCTGTTCTGTTCCCTCCCTCCCTCCCTCCCTGCCTCCCTCCCTCCCTCCCTCCCTCCCTCCCCTCCCTCCCCCTCCCTCCCTCCCTCCCTGCCTCCCCTCCCTCCCTCCCTCCCTCCCTGCCTCCCTCCCTCCCTCCCTCCCTCCCTTTGCCTCCTCCCTGCCTCCCTCCCTCCCTCCCTCCCTGCCTCCCTCCCTGCCTCCCTCCCTGCCTCCCTGCCTCCCTCCCTGCCTCCCTCCCCTGCCTCCCTCCCTGCCTCCCTCCCTGCCTCCCTGCCTCCCTCCCTCCCTCCCTCCCTGCCTCCCTCCCTCCCTCCCTCCCTCCCTGCCTCCCTCCCTCCCTCCCTCCCTCCCTCCCTCCCTCCCCCTCCCTCCCTCCCTCTCTTTGTCTGTTCTGTTTCTTCCCTCCTTCATTCCCTCCCTCCCTCCCTCCCTCCCTCCCTCCCTCCCTCCCTTTGTCTGTTCTGTTCCCCCCCTCCCTCGCTCCCTCCCTCCCTCCCTCCCTCTCTTTGTCCGTTCTGTTTCTTCCCTCCCTCCCTCCCTCCCTCCCTCTCTTTGTCCGTTCTGTTTCTTCCCTCCTTCATTCCCTCCCTCCCTCCCTCCCCCTCTCTTTGTCCGTTCTGTTTCTTCCCTCCTTCATTCCCTCCCTCCCTCCCTCCCTCCCTCCCTCCCTCCCCTCCCCCCTCCCTCCCTCCCTCCCTCCCTCCCTCCCTCCCTCTCTTTGTCCGTTCTGTTTCTTCCCTCCTTCATTCCCTCCCTCCCTCCCTCCCTCTCTTTGTCCGTTCTGTTTCTTCCCTCCTTCATTCCCTCCCTCCCTCCCTCCCTCCCTCCCTCCCTCCCTCCCTCCCTCCCTCCCTCCCTCCCTCCCTCCCCCCTCCCTCCCCTCCCTCCCTCCCTCCCTCCCTCTCTTTGTCCGTTCTGTTTCTTCCCTCCCTCCCTCCCTCCCTCCCTCCCTCCCTCCCTCCCTCCCTCCCTCCCTCCCTCCCTCCCTCCCTCCCTCCCTCCCTCCCTCTCTTTGTCTGTTCTGTTCCCTCCCTCCCTCCCTCTCTTTGTCTGTTCTGTTCCCTCCCTCCCTCCCTC
>NW_026290787.1:1910000-2022835 GCF_023373465.1 Oncorhynchus keta
CCTCCCTCCCTCCCTCCCTGCCTCCCTCCCTCCCTCCCTCCCTCCCTCCCTGCCTCCCTCCCTGCCTCCCTGCCTCCCTCCCTGCCTCCCTCCCTGCCTCCCTCCCTGCCTCCCTGCCTCCCTCCCTGCCTCCTCCCTGCCTCCCTCCCTGCCTCCTGCCTCCCCTCCTGCCTCTCCCTCCTGCCTCCCTCCCTGCCTCCCTGCCTCCCTGCCTCCCTCCCTCCCTCCCTCCCTCCCTCCCTGCCTCCTCCCTCCCTCCCTCCCTCCCTCCCTCCCCTCCCTCCCTCCCTCCCTCCCCCCTCCCTCCCTCCCTCTCTTTGTCTGTTCCCTGTTTCTTCCCTCCTTCATTCTCCCTCCCTCCCTCCCTCCCTCTTTGTCTGTTCTGTTTATTATCTTTGTCTGTTCTGCGTGTGATGGTGTGTGATGGTGTGTGATGTGTTTTGGTTCTGCAGTGAAGACCACTAATCCTATTATTCCAGCGGAGCTTCATTAGGACCTGAGGCAGATACACTGACTTTGAAACCAATGGCTCTCTCTCTCTCAGCTGTACTCACTGACATTATAACCCCTGACTGCACTGTGTGTGTGTGTGTGTGTCTGTGTGTGTGTGTGTGTGTCTGTGTCTCTGTGTGTGTGTGTGTGTCTCTGTGTGTGTGTGTGTGTGTGTGTGTGTGTGTGTGTGTGTGTGTGTGTGTGTGTGTGTGTGTGTGTGTGTGTGTGTGTGTGTGTGTGTGTGTGTGTGTGTGTGTGCGTGTGTGTGTGTGGAGGATGGGGGATACAATATGTATTAGTGCTTGTGTCTCATACAGTGATGGAGTCATTGAGCAATTTAACTAGTCTATGAACCAAGGATTTTCCTAACGGAATTATAATGCCTGTACTCAATTACACATACCATTATATAGTCAGTACTCGATTACACATATACCATTATATAGTCAGTACTCAATTACACATATACCATTATATAGTCAGTACTCAATTACACATATACCATTATATAGTCAGTACTCAATTACACATATACCATTATATAGTCAGTACTCAATTACACATATACCATTATATAGTCAGTACTCAATTACACATATACCATTATATAGTCAGTACTCAATTACACATATACCATTATATAGTCAGTACTCAATTACACATATACCATTATATAGTCAGTACTCAATTACACATATACCATTATATAGTCAGTACTCAATTACACATATACCATTATATAGTCAGTACTCAATTACGTGCATACCATTTAAATAGTCAATACTCACATAACCCACATAACATTATATAGTCAGTACTCAATTACACACATACCATTATATAGTAAACCCACTGGCTCCAGGTCATCTGTAAGTCTTTGCTAGGTAAAGCCCCGCCTTATCTCAGCTTACTGGTCACCATAGCAACACCCACCCATAGCACGCTGTCTAGCAGGTATATTCCACTGGTCATCCCCAAAGCCAACAGTTCCATTGGCCGCCTTTCCTTCCAGTTCACTGCTGCCAATGACTGGAACGAATTGCAAAAATCACTGAAGCGGGAGACTTATAGCTCCCTCTCTAACTTTAAGCATCAGCTGTCAGAACAGCTTACTGTGCCTGTACACAGCCATTATATAGTCAGTACTCAATTACACACATACCATTATATAGTCAGTACTCAATTCAATCTCATTGATATGGCATCGGTATGCTCCTCCTTGTTCTTACTGTTTGATATCAATGTCATCAGAATTGTGTTGCAGGTTTGATCAAATCTAGACCACATGATAGTCATAGTTGTGTGAGGAAGGGGTGAAGGTAGTTCAGCCACCATTTACATTTACATTTGCCACCAGACAGTATTTTCCCAACAGTTTACTTGTATTCTTTATTTTTCTTATTCTCTTAGACTATTTCTGAGGTCCTGAGTGATTTGGCAAATACTGTACTATTCAAGAGACATGTCAATCCCTCTCTCTCTCTCTCTCTCTCTCTCTCGCTTGCTCTCTTTCGCTCTCTCTCTCTCTCTCTCTCTCTCGCTTGCTCTCTTTCGCTCTCTCTCTCTCTCTCTCTCTCTCTCTCTCTCTCTCTCTCTCTCTCTCTCTCTCTCTCTCTCTCTCTCTCTCATGCTCTCTTTCGCTCTCTCTCTCTCGCTCTCTCTCTCTCACTCTCTCTCTTTCGCTCTCGCTCTCTCTCTTTCGCTCTCTCTCTCGCTCTCTCTCTCTCACCTCTCTCTCTCTTTCGCTCTCTTTCTCTCTCTCTCTCTCTCTCTCTCTCTCTCTCTTTCTCGCTACCTCTCTCTCGCTCTCTCTCTTCGCTACCTCTCTCTCGCTCTCTCTCTCTCTCTCTTTCGCTCGCTCTCGCTCTCTCTCTCTCTCTCTCTCTCTCTCTCTTTCGCTCTCTCTCGCTCTCTCTCTCTCACTCTCTCTCTTTCGCTCTCTCTCTTTCACTCTCTCTCACTCTCTCCATTTCACTCTCTCTCGCTCTCTCTCTCTCACTCTCTCTCTTTCGCTCTCTCTCGCTCTCTCTCTCATGCTCTCTTTCGCTCTCTCTCTCTCTTGCTTTCTCTCTCTCTCCCTCTCTCTCTCTCTCTTGCTTTCTCTCTCTCTCCCTCACTCTTGCTTTCTCTCTCTCTCCCTCACTCTCTCTCCCTCACTCTCTCTCTCCCCTCACTCTCTCTCTTCTCTCCCTCACTCTCTCTCTCCCTCACTCTCTCTTTCCCTCAATCTCCTGCCCAAAATGTCAGATAGATATATAGATAGATAGATAGATAGATAGATAGATAGATAGATAGACAGACAGATAAATAGAGGATTCTGAGATTCGTGTCCTAACCTGATCCTCTCTCTGTCTCTACAGGTCCTTGCAGATGCATGTGTGGCACCTACCGGATCACCTACCAAGCCGGTGTGTACACAGTGTGTGTGTGTTAGTGTGTGTGTGTGTATCCTAACCTTTATGCTAAACTGACCATAAATCAGTGTCTAAGGTCTAACTTCACCCTACCCCTTTTTGGTACAGACAGACACTCACAGGGCCTCTCACTGCAGCCTCTCTGCCTGTCTTTGTCTGTCTGTCTGTCTGTCTGTCTGTCTGTCTGTCTGTCTGTCTGTCTGTCTTTTCAATTACTAAAGCTATGTATGGCGTTTCTAACTTGACTGGCTCTGGCCTTTAACTACATTCAGGGCAGAGAGTTCCATAATGATATGCTGTCTTTATGATTAGATCTGTCTATTGGCTAGTGGTTAAGATCACCATCATTTGAGTGGTTGGTTAGGGGATAATCTCTATACAGGGTCACATACAGAGTGGTTGGATAGGGGATCATCTCTATACAGGGTCACATACAGAGTGGTTGGTTAGGGGGTAATCTCTACACAGGGTCACATACAGAGTGGTTGGTTAGGGGATAATCTCTATACAGGGTCACATACAGAGTGGTTGGATAGGGGATAATCTCTATACAGGGTCACATACAGAGTGGTTGTTAGGGGGTAATCTCTATACAGGGTCACATACAGATTGGTTGGATAGGGGATAATCTCTATACAGGGTCACATACAGAGTGGTTGGTTAGGGGTAATCTCTACAGGGTCACATACAGAGTGGTTGGATAGGGGATAATCTCTATACAGGGTCACATACAGAGTGGTTGGTTAGGGGTAATGTTCTATACAGGGTCACATACAGAGTGGTTGGTTAGGGGTAATCTCTATACAGGGTCACATACAGAGTGGTTGGTTAGGGGTAATCTCTATACAGGGTCACATACAGAGTGGTTGGATAGGGGATAATCTCTATACAGGGTCACATACAGAGTGGTTGGTTAGGGGTAATCTCTATACAGGGTCACATACAGAGTGGTTGGTTAGGGGGTAATCTCTATACAGGGTCACATACAGAGTGGTTGGTTAGGGGTAATCTCTATACAGGGTCACATACAGAGTGGTTGGTTAGGGGCAATCTCTATACAGGGTCACATACAGAGTGGTTGGTTAGGGGTAATCTCTAAACAGGGTCACATACAGAGTGGTTGGTTAGGGGTAATCTCTACACAGGGTCACATACAGAGTGGTTGGTTAAGGGGTAATCTCTACACAGGGTCACATACAGAGTAGTTGGTTAGGGGGTAATCTCTAAACAGGGTCACATACAGAGTGGTTGGTTAGGGGTAATCTCTACACAGGGTCACATACAGAGTGGTTGGTTAGGGGTAATCTCTAAACAGGGTCACATACAGAGTGGTTGGTTAGGCGGTAATCTTTATACAGGGTCACATACAGAGTGGTTGGTTAGGGGGTAATCTCTACACAGGGTCACATACAGAGTGGTTGGTTAGGGGGTAATCTCTACACATGGTCACATACAGAGTGGTTGGTTAGGGGGTAATCTCTACACAGGGTCACATACAGAGTGGTTGGTTAGGGGGTAATCTCTACACATGGTCACATACAGAGTGGTTGGTTAGGTGGTAATCTCTACACAGGGTCACATACAGAGTGGTTGGTTAAGGGGTAATCTCTACACAGGGTCACATACAGAGTAGTTGGTTAGGGGTAATCTCTAAACAGGGTCACATACAGAGTGGTTGGTTAGGGGGTAATCTCTACACAGGGTCACATACAGAGTGGTTGGTTAGGGGTAATCTCTAAACAGGGTCACATACAGAGTGGTTGGTTAGGGGGTAATCTCTACACAGGGTCACATACAGAGTGGTTGGTTAGGGGGTAATCTCTACACAGGGTCACATACAGAGTGGTTGGTTAGGGGGTAATCTCTATACAGGGTCACATACAGAGTGGTTGGTTAGGGGGGTAATCTCTATACAGGGTCACATACAGAGTGGTTGGTTAGGGGGTAATCTCTATACAGGGTCACATACAGAGTGGTTGGTTAGGGGGGTAATCTCTATACAGGGTCACATACAGAGTGGTTGGTTAGGGGGTAATCTCTATACAGGGTCACATACAGAGTGGTTGGTTAGGGGGGTAATCTCTATACAGGGTCACATACAGAGTGGTTGGTTAGGGGGTAATCTCTATACAGGGTCACATACAGAGTGGTTGGTTAGGCGGTAATCTCTACACAGGGTCACATACAGAGTGGTTGGTTAGGGGTAATCTCTACACAGGGTCACATACAGAGTGGTTGGTTAGGGGGTAATCTCTATACAGGGTCACATACAGAGTGGTTGGTTAGGGGTAATCTCTACACAGGGTCACATACAGAGTGGTTGGTTAGGGGTAATCTCTACACAGGGTCACATAAAGAGTGGTTGGTTAGGGGGTAATCTCTACACATGGTCACATACAGAGTGGTTGGTTAGGGGGGTAATCTCTACACAGGGTCACATACAGAGTGGTTGGTTAGGGGGTAATCTCTACACATGGTCACATACAGAGTGGTTGGTTAGGTGGTAATCTCTACACAGGGTCACATACAGAGTGGTTGGTTAAGGGGTAATCTCTACACAGGGTCACATACAGAGTAGTTGGTTAGGGGTAATCTCTAAACAGGGTCACATACAGAGTGGTTGGTTAGGGGGTAATCTCTACACAGGGTCACATACAGAGTGGTTGGTTAGGGGGTAATCTCTAAACAGGGTCACATACAGAGTGGTTGGTTAGGGGGTAATCTCTACACAGGGTCACATACAGAGTGGTTGGTTAGGGGGTAATCTCTACACAGGGTCACATACAGAGTGGTTGGTTAGGGGGTAATCTCTATACAGGGTCACATACAGAGTGGTTGGTTAGGGGGGTAATCTCTATACAGGGTCACATACAGAGTGGTTGGTTAGGGGGTAATCTCTATACAGGGTCACATACAGAGTGGTTGGTTAGGGGTAATCTCTATACAGGGTCACATACAGAGTGGTTGGTTAGGGGTAATCTCTACACAGGGTCACATACAGAGTGGTTGGTTAGGGGGTAATCTCTATACAGGGTCACATACAGAGTGGTTGGTTAGGGGTAATCTCTACACAGGGTCACATACAGAGTGGTTGGTTAGGGGGTAATCTCTATACAGGGTCACATACAGAGTGGTTGGTTAGGGGGTAATCTCTATACAGGGTCACATACAGAGTGGTTGGTTAGGGGGTAATCTCTACACAGGGTCACATACAGAGTGGTTGGTTAGGGGGTAATCTCTATACAGGGTCACATACAGAGTGGTTGGTTAGGGGGTAATCTCTACACAGGGTCACATACAGAGTGGTTGGTTAGGGGGTAATCTCTACACAGGGTCACATACAGAGTGGTTGGTTAGGGGGTAATCTCTATACAGGGTCACATACAGAGTGGTTGGTTAGGGGGTAATCTCTACACAGGGTCACATACAGAGTGGTTGGTTAGGGGGTAATCTCTACACAGGGTCACATACAGAGTGGTTGGTTAGGGGGGTAATCTCTATACAGGGTCACATACAGAGTGGTTGGTTAGGGGGTAATCTCTACACAGGGTCACATACAGAGTGGTTGGTTAGGCGGTAATCTCTACACAGGGTCACATACAGAGTGGTTGGTTAGGGGGTAATCTCTACACAGGGTCACATACAGAGTGGTTGGTTAGGGGGTAATCTCTATACAGGGTCACATACAGAGTGGTTGGTTAGGCGGTATTCTCTACACAGGGTCACATACAGAGTGGTTGGTTAGGGGTAATCTCTATACAGGGTCACATACAGAGTGGTTGGTTAGGGGTAATCTCTATACAGGGTCACATACAGAGTGGTTGGTTAGGGGGTAATCTCTATACAGGGTCACATACAGAGTGGTTGGTTAGGCGGTAATCTGGGGTAATCTCACACAGGGTCACATACAGAGTGGTTGGTTAGGGGTAATCTCTATACAGGGTCACATACAGAGTGGTTGGTTAGGGGTAATCTCTACACAGGGTCACATACAGAGTGGTTGGTTAGAGGGTAATCTCTACACAGGGTCACATACAGAGTGGTTGGTTAGAGGGTAATCTCTATACAGGGTCACATACAGAGTGGTTGGTTAGGGGTAATCTTTATACAGGGTCACATACAGAGTGGTTGGTTAGGCGGTAATCTCTACACAGGGTCACATACAGAGTGGTTGGTTGGGGGTAATCTCTATACAGGGTCACATACAGAGTGGTTGGTTAGGGGTAATCTCTACACAGGGTCACATACAGAGTGGTTGGTTAGAGGGTAATCTCTACACAGGGTCACATACAGAGTGGTTGGTTAGAGGGTAATCTCTATACAGGGTCACATACAGAGTGGTTGGTTAGGCGGTAATCTTTATACAGGGTCACATACAGAGTGGTTGGTTAGGTGGTCATCTTTATACAGGGTCACATACAGAGTGGTTGGTTAGGGGTAATCTCTACACAGGGTCACATACAGAGTGGTTGGTTAGGGGTAATCTCTACACAGGGTCACATACAGAGTGGTTGGTTAGGGGTAATCTCTACACAGGGTCACATACAGAGTGGTTTCTCAGCATGTGTGTTATTCTTCTGACAGTCTATAGTAATGGAAAACCCCCATCCGTCGGTTAAAGTGTGTGTGTGTGTGTGTGTGTGTGTGTGTGTGTGTGTGTGTGTGTGTGTGTGTGTGTGTGTGTGTGTGTGTGTGTGTGTGTGTGTGTGTGTGTGTGTGTGTGTGTGTGTGTGTGTGTGTGTGTGTGTGTGTGTGTGTGTGTTATGAACGTATGACGTGTGAAGGTACACCAAACAGAGTTGTGATCCCAGGTTCTCCTCACTCACGTCTATGTGACGTCCTGGGATTGTTCTGAGAATAATCACTCACAGGGTCAGAAGTTCATGTTCAACTCACCTATTCTTGGGGCTATGTCCGTATAGTATTGAAATGTCTTGAATGGCTTCCTTCCCTCTGTCCTTCCTTCCTTCCCTCCCTCCTTTAGCCGTCCACTGATCCTCCTTGGGTGAGATGAGAGAAATAAAAAGCGGTGTAATGCTACTTTTTGTCCCCTAGAGGGTGCTCTAGTCCACAGCACCTTGTCTTGCGTCAGGGAGGCAAAAAATAGTCTGGTGCTTTGACTTCATGACAAACCGTTTCTGCATTAAGCCACTTTGAGTGCCATGGTGAGGGGGTCAATTCCATTTCAGTGCAGGAAGTAAACTGAAATGTACAAATTCTAATTCCATGTTGGTCTCCCAGAGAAGCGTTGGGAATTAGAACTGGCATTTCTGTTGACTTTCTGAATTGACTGACTTGAAAAGGAATTGACCCCAACCCCTGGTCACGACCGAATGTTCTACTAATCCAAACAGTCCACATCCACACATTTGTGCTGATTCCCTGTGGGCTGTGTCTGTTTTGACTCCCATGGCTTTTAAAACAGTGCTACAGATGTTTATTTTGAGCCTTCTGCATTTTTTCCCTCCCATGCCTTTGTAGCATGGTAGCATGCTTTCCCTAAAGATAGTTCTGTAGCTATGAGAGTGGGACACCATAAGACATGATACAAATGTAAACACTCAATAAACCTGCTCATTTCAATGGTTTGGAGTGGGTTTTTATGTTTTCATCATCATGTCCTGATGCCCACTCCTATGAGGAGCATGTTAGACTGATGGAGAGTTAACTGCTATCAATCTCCCTGTTTCAATATTGACTTAAACACACTGTTTAATGATGTATCTACACACACACTGTTTACTGATGCATCTACACACACACTGTTTACTGATGCATCTACACACACTGTTTACTGATGCATCTACACACACACTGTTTACTGATGCATCTACACACACTGTTTACTGATGCATCTACACACACACTGTTTACTGATGCATCTACACACACACTGTTTACTGATGCATCTACACACACTGTTTACTGATGCATCTACACACACTGTTTACTGATGCATCTACACACACTGTTTACTGATGCATCTACACACACT
Organism: Oncorhynchus keta; assembly: GCF_023373465.1. Lineage (NCBI taxonomy): Eukaryota > Metazoa > Chordata > Actinopteri > Salmoniformes > Salmonidae > Oncorhynchus > Oncorhynchus keta. The sequence goes on from NW_026290787.1 coordinate 1,918,902, forward strand.
GTTTACTGATGCATCTACACACACTGTTTACTGATGCATCTACACACACTGTTTACTGATGCATCTACACACACTGTTTACTGATGCATCTACACACACTGTTTACTGATGCATCTACACACACTGTTTACTGATGCATCTACACACACTGTTTACTGATGCATCTAGACACACTGTTTACTGATGCATCTACACACACACTGTTTACTGATGCATCTACACACACTGTTTACTGATGCATCTACACACACTGTTTACTGATGCACTGTTTACTATCTACACACTGTTTACTGATGCATCTACACACACTGTTTACTGATGCATCTACACACACTGTTTACTGATGCATCTACACAGACTGTTTACTGATGCATCTACACACACTGTTTAATGATGCATCTACACACACACTGTTTACTGATGCATCTACACACACTACTGTTTACTGATGCATCTACACACACTGTTTACTGATGCTTCTACACACACTGTTTACTGATGCATCTACACACACTGTTTACTGATGCATCTACACACACACTGTTTACTGATGCATCTACACACACACTGTTTACTGATGCATCTACACACACACTGTTTACTGATGCATCTACACACACTGTTTACTGATGCATCTACACACACTGTTTACTGATGCATCTACACACTGTTTACTGATGCTTCACACACTGTTTACTGATGCATCTACACACACTGTTTACTGATGCATCTACACACACTGTTTACTGATGCATCTACATCTACACTGTTTACTGATGCATCTCTACACACACACTGTTTACTGATGCATCTATGCATCACACACTGTTTACTGATGCATCTGCACACACTGTTTACTGATGCATCTACACACACTGTTTACTGATGCATCTACACACACTGTTTACTGATGCATCTACACACACACTGTTTACTGATGCATCTACACACACTGTTTACTGATGCATCTACACACACTGTTTACTGATGCATCTACACACACACTGTTTACTGATGCATCTGCATCACACACACTGTTTACTGATGCATCTACACACACTGTTTACTGATGCATCTACACACACTGTTTACTGATGCATCTGCACACACACACTGTTTACTGATGCATCTGCACACACACACTGTTTGATGATGCATCTACACACACACTGTTTACTGATGCATCTACACACACACTGTTTACTGATGCATCTACACACACTGTTTGATGATGCACACGCACACACACACACACACACGCACACACACACTGTTTTCTGATACTTGATGCTTCTACAGAAACACACACACACTTAATCTGATTGCACACACACAGCAACAAATGATGTACGTGTTAGCAGGGAGTGCGTGTGCGTGCACGTGTGCATGCGTGCATGTGTGCATGTCTGTGTGTGTGTGTGTTTGTGTGTGCATGCGTGCGTGTGTGTGTCTGTGTGTGTGTGTGTGTGTGCATGCGTGCATGTCTGTGTGTGTGTGTGTGTGTGTGTGTGTGTGTGTGTGTGTGTGTGTGTGTGTGTGTGTGTGTGTGTGTGTGTGTGTGTGTGTGTGTGTGTGTGTGTGTGTGTGTGTGTGTGTGTGTGTGTGCATGTGTGTGTGTGTGTGTGTGTGTGTGTGTGTGTGTGTGTGTGTGTGTGTGTGTGTGTGTGTGTGTGTGTGAGCAGGCCCAAGGCCCTCATGTTCTCCTCTCAGGGTTAATGGAATGGCGGTGTGTCTCAGGTGGATCATTAACAGTGTTCAGGGAGGAGAGAGTTCTATAAAAGAACCTTCACAGCTGCTTTTCTTTTTCTCCATTCCTCTCTTTCTGTCTCTCTCCCTTCCTATCTTTCTATCTCTCTCCCTTCCTATCTTTCTGTCTCTCTCCCTTCCTCTCTTTCTGTCTCTCTCCTTCCTCTCTTTCTATCTCTCTCCTTCCTCTCTTTCTGTCTCTCTCCCTTCCTCTCTTTCTATCTCTCTCCCTTCCTCTCTTTCTGTCTCTCTCCCTTCCTCTCTTTCTATCTCTCTCCCTTCCTCTCTTTCTGTCTCTCTCCCTTCCTCTCTTTCTATCTCTCTCCCTTCCTCTCTTTCTGTCTCTCTCCCTCTCTTTCTATCTCTCTCCCTTCCTCTCTTTCTCTCTCTCCCTTCCTCTCTTTCTGTCTCTCTCCCTTCCTCTCTCCCTTCCTCTCTTTCTATCTCTCTCCCTTCCTCTCTTTCTGTCTCTCTCCCTTCCTCTCTTTCTATCTCTCTCCCTTCCTCTCTTTTTGTCTCTCTCCCTCTCTTTCTATCTCTCTCCCTTCCTCTCTTTCTCTCTCTCCCTTCCTCTCTTTCTGTCTCTCTCCCTTCCTCTCTCCCTTCCTCTCTTTCTATCTCTCTCCCTTCCTCTCTTTCTATCTCTCTCCCTTCCTCTCTTTCTGTCTCTCTCCCTCCCTCTCTTTCTATCTCTCTCCCTTCCTCTCTTTCTCTCTCCCTTCCTCACTTTCTGTCTCTCTCCCTTCCTCTCTTTCTGTCTCTCTCCCTTCCTCTCTTTCTGTCTCTGTCTCTCCCTTCCTCTCTTTCTGTCTCTCTCTCCCTTCCTCTCTTTCCGTCTTTTTTTCTACCTTCCTCTCTTTCTGTCTCTCTCTCCCTTCCTCTCTTTCCGTCTTTTTTTCTACCTTCCTCTCTTTCTGTCTCTCTCCCTTCCTCTCTTTCTGTCTCTCTCCCTTCCTCTCTTTCTGTCTCTCTCCCTTCCTCTCTTTCTATCTCTCTCCCTTCCTGTCTTTTTATCTCTCTCCCTTCCTCTCTTTCTGTCTCTCTCCCTTCCTCTCTTTCTATCTCTCCCACTTCCTCTCTTTCTGTCTCTCTCCCTTCCTCTCTTTCTATCTCCCTCCCTTCCTCTCTTTCTGTCTCTCTCCCTTCCTCTCTTTCTGTCTCTCTCCCTTCCTCTCTTTCTATCTCTCTCCCTTCCTCTCTTTCTATCTCTCTCCCTTCCTCTCTTTCTATCTCTCTCCCTTCCTCTCTCTCTCTTGCTCTTTTCCCTGTCTCTGTTCTACCATTCGATGTGACAGAGGTCAGTTGCTTCACTTAATTCACGGGTGAGTAGCACAACCAGGTCTGGACCTCGTCTCTCTTGACAAAGTGATTGAATCAGATGAACCTGCATGGATTGATAAAGGAGAAACAAAGATTGATATATACTCACCTGATCTCCATCTCTCTCTCCCTTCAGCCGGCGACTCCTCAGCTGCCGTTGAAGCATGTAGAAACTCCGGTAAGTCTCTCTTTTCATACTTCTGTGATGTTGATGATTGGTATTTGCAACAGTTATCAGCCTATACATCAGGAGGCAGGTTACAGAAGCTCTGGCTTGTCTGGGCAGTGTGATGTACTGTAGGGTCAGAGGTGACCTAATTGTATGGAGGTGACCCCAAAATAGTTATGCTTGACCCCTTGACTGTTCAGACGTGGGATCAACTCCATAAAGCTCGTGGACAGCTGTGATGTTGTCAGACTATTTTCACGGAGGTTGATGTAAGGACACTATTAGAACACACCCCCTGGAGGCAGAGAACATGGAAAGCACTGCAGTGTCTCCCACCTCAGTGGCTTACTCTGTTTCAGTGGACGTTGTTGAGCCATACTGTACTCTACTGTATGTACCCAGTAGACATGAGTCGGTGAATGCAGACGTCACCCAGACCTGGATGGGAGTAAGAGGTGGGGAGAGAGAGAGAGAGGAGGGAGAGAGATAAAATAAGAGAAGAGGGAGTGAGAGGTGGGGAGAGAGAGAGAGAGGAGGGAGAGAGATAAAATAAGAGAAGAGGGAGTGAGAGGTGGGGAGAGAGAGAGAGAGAGAGAGAGGAGGGAGAGAGATAAAATAAGAGAAGAGGGAGTGAGAGGTGGGGGGAGAGAGAGAGAGAGGAGGGAGAGAGATACAATAAGAGAAGAGGGAATGAGAGGTGGGGAGAGAGACAGAGAGAGGAGGAGGGAGAGAGATAAAATAAGAGAAGAGGGAGTGACAGGTGGGGAGAGAGAGAGAGAGAGAGAGAGAGAGAGAGAGGAGGGAGAGAGATACAATAAGAGAAGAGGGAATGAGAGGTGGAGAGAGAGACAGAGAGAGGAGGAGGGAGGGAGATACAATAAGAGAAGAGGGACTGAGAGGTGGGGGGAGAGAGAGAGAGGAGGAGGGAGAGAGATAAAATAAGAGAAGAGGGAGATACAATGAGAGGTGGGGAGAGAGAGAGAGAAGAGGAGGGAGAGAGATAATATAAGAGAAGAGGGAGTGAGAGGTGGGGAGAGAGAGAGAGGAGGAGGGAGAGAGATACAATAAGAGAAGAGGGAGTGAGAGGTGGGGAGAGAGAGAGAGAGGAGGAGGGAGAGAGATATAATAAGAGAAGAGGGAGTGAGAGGTGGGGAGAGAGAGAGGAGGAGGGAGAGAGATAAAATAAGAGAAGAGGGAGTGAGAGGTGGGGAGAGAGAGAGAGGAGGAGGGAGAGAGACAATAAGAGAAGAGGGAGTGAGAGGTGGGGAGAGACAGAGAGAGGAGGAGGGAGAGAGATAAAATAAGAGAAGAGGGAGTGAGAGGTGGGGAGAGAGAGAGAGAGACAGAGAGAGGAGGAGAGGAGAGAGATACAATAAGGGAAGAGGGAGTGAGAGGTGGGGAGAGAGAGAGAGGAGGAGGGAGAGAGATAATATAAGAGAAGAGGGAGTGAGAGGGGGGGAGAGAGAGAGAGGAGGGGGAGAGAGATACAATAAGAGAAGAGGGAGTGAGAGGTGGGGAGAGAGAGAGAGGAGGAGGGAGAGAGATAAAATAAGAGAAGAGGGAGTGAGAGGTGGGGAGAGACAGAGAGAGGAGGAGGGAGAGAGATACAATAAGGGAAGAGGGAGTGAGAGGTGGGGGAGAGAGAGAGAGAAGAGGAGGAGAGAGATAATATAAGAGAAGAGGGAGTGAGAGGTGGGGAGAGAGAGAGAGGAGGGGGAGAGAGATACAATAAGAGAAGAGGGAGTGAGAGGTGGGGGGGAGAGAGAGAGAGGAGGAGGGAGAGAGATAAAATAAGAGAAGAGGGAGTGAGAGGTGGGGAGAGAGACAGAGAGAGGAGGAGGGAGAGAGATAAAATAAGAGAAGAGGGAGTGAGAGGTGGGGAGGAGAGGAGAGAGATAAAATAAGAGAAGAGGGAGAGGTGGGGAGAGAGACAGAGAGGAGGAGAGAGATACAATAAGGGAAGAGGGAGTGAGAGGTGGGGAGAGACAGAGAGAGGAGGAGGGAGAGAGATACAATAAGAGAAGAGGGAGTGAGAGGTGGGGAGAGACAGAGAGAGGAGGAGGGAGAGAGATAAAATAAGAGAAGAGGGAGTGAGAGGTGGGGAGAGACAGAGAGAGGAGGAGGGAGAGAGATAAAATAAGAGAAGAGGGAGTGAGAGGTGGGGAGAGAGAGAGAGAGGAGGAGGGAGAGAGATACAATAAGAGAAGAGGGAGTGAGAGGTGGGGAGAGAGACAGAGAGAGGAGGAGGGAGAGAGATAAAATAAGAGAAGAGGGAGTGAGAGGTGGGGAGAGAGAGAGGAGGAGGGAGAGAGATAAAATAAGAGAAGAGGGAGTGAGAGGTGGGGAGAGAGACAGAGAGAAGAGGAGGTGAGAGAGATAATATAAGAGATAATATAAGAGGAGAGGGGGTGAGAGGTGGGGAGAGAGAGAGAGGAGGAGGGAGAGAGACAATAAAGAGAAGAGGGAGTGAGAGGTGGGGAGAGAGAGAGAGGAGGGGGAGAGAGATACAATAAGAGAAGAGGGAGTGGGGAGAGAGACAGGAGGAGGGAGAGGTGGGGAGAGACAGAGAGAGGAGGAGGGAGAGAGATACAATAAGAGAAGAGGGAGTGAGAGGTGGGGAGAGAGAGAGGAGGAGGGAGAGAGATACAATAAGAGAAGAGGGAGTGAGAGGTGGGGAGAGAGACAGAGAGAGGAGGAGGGAGAGAGATAAAATAAGAGAAGAGGGAGTGAGAGGTGGGGAGAGAGAGAGAGGAGGAGGAGAGATACAATAAGAGAAGAGGGAGTGAGAGGTGGGGAGAGAGACAGAGAGAAGAGGAGGGAGAGAGATAATATAAGAGAAGAGGGAGTGAGAGGTGGGGAGAGAGAGAGAGGAGGAGGGAGAGAGATACAATAAGAGAAGAGGGAGTGAGAGGTGGGGAGAGAGACAGAGAGAAGAGGAGGGAGAGAGATAATATAAGAGAAGAGGGAGTGAGAGGTGGGGAGAGAGAGAGAGGAGGAGGGAGAGAGATACAATACGAGAAGAGGGAGTGAGAGGTGGGGAGAGACAGAGAGAGGAGGAGGGAGAGAGATAAAATAAGAGAAGAGGGAGTGAGAGGTGGGGAGAGAGAGAGAGGAGGAGGGAGAGAGATACAATAAGAGAAGAGGGAGTGAGAGGTGGGGAGAGAGACAGAGAGAGGAGGAGGGAGAGAGATAAAATAAGAGAAGAGGGAGTGAGAGGTGGGGAGAGAGACAGAGAGAGGAGGAGGGAGAGAGATAATATAAGAGAAGAGGGAGTGAGAGGTGGGGAGAGAGAAAGAGAGGGTGTGTGTGTGTGTGTGAGAGAGAGAGAGAGAGAGAGAGAGAGAGAGAGAGAGAGAGAGAGAGAGAGAGAGAGAGAGAGAGAGAGAGAGAGAGAGAGAGAGAGAGAGAGAGAGAGAGAGAGAGAGAGAAAAGAGAGAGAGAGAGAGTGAGAAAAGACACAGAGAGGGAGGGGGGCAGGCAGTTGGTTGGATGTTCTGGTTTATAAGGCTTAGGGTTAGACAACGAGACAGAAAGCTAGCTGGTGACAGTGGACTAAAAACAGGAGAATGTGTGACATGGTGTCCCTGAAATGCTTCCAGGTTCATCCCAAAATGTCAGATTAGGAGGAGGAGGGAGTTTAGTGTTCCTATTATAGAATTACAGAGACAGCAGTACTAACGCTTTAGAGAGAGGAAGTGATGGTGGAATATTTATTTGGTTAGCCAATAGGAGATGTCCTATCCATAGTTGTTGTGAGTGAGAGCATCCCATTGTGCCTGTAATTGAGTCACTGTGGTGCGGCCAGGTCAGGCCAAATGCACCCTGGCTAGATGTTTTAAATTGTATTATTTTTTTACCCCCAATTTTGTGGTATCCAATTGTTAGTAGTTACTATCTTGTCTCATCGCTACAACTTCCGTACGGGCTCGGGAGAGACGAAGGTCGAGAGCCATGCGTCCTCCAAAACACAATCCAACCAAGCTGCACTGCTTCTTAACACAGCATGCATCCAACCCGGAAGCCAGCCGCACCAATGTGTCTGAGGAAACACCGTACACCTGGCCACCTGGTCAGTGTGCACTGCGCCCGGCCCGCCAGAGGAGAGGAGAGCTGAGGGAGCAGAGGAGATGAGAGGAGTTGAAGAGGATAGGAGAGCTGAGGGAGCAGAGGAGATGAGAGGAGTTGAAGAGGAGAGGAGAGCTGAGGGAGCAGAGGAGATGAGAGGAGTTGAAGAGGATAGGAGAGCTGAGGAGAGGATGAGCACATTTTGGTTTTTGCCCTGGCACTATACAGCTGATTCAAATCATCACAGCTATTTGAACCAGCTTTGTAGTGCTGGTGGGGATGACGACACACATTAACCTAACACACATTAACCTAACACACATCAACCTAACACACATCAACCTAACACACATCAACCTAACACACATCAACCTAACACACATCAACCTAACACACATCAACCTAACACACATCAACCTAACACACATTAACCTAACACACATCAACCTAACACACATCAACCTAACACACATTAACCTAACACACATTAACCTAACACACATTAACCTAACACACATTAACCTAACACACATTAACCTAACACACATTAACCTAACACACATTAACCTAACACACATTTACCTAACACACATTAACCTAACACACATTAACCTAACACACATTAACCTAACACACATTAACCTAACACACATTAACCTAACACACATTTACCTAACACACATTAACCTAACACACATTAACCTAACACACATTAACCTAACACACATCAACCTAACACACATTAACCTAACACACATTAACCTAACACACATTAACCTAACACACATTAACCTAACACACATTAACCTAACACACATTAACCTAACACACATTAACCTAACACACATTAACCTAACACACATTAACCTAACACACATTAACCTAACACACATTAACCTAACACACATTAACCTAACACACATTAACCTAACACAAATGTACCTAACACACATTAACCTAACACACATTAACCTAACACACATTAACCTAACACACATTAACCTAACACACATTAACCTAACACACATTAACCTAACACACATTAACCTAACACACATTAACCTAACACACATTAACCTAACACACATTAACCTAACACACATTAACCTAACACACATTAACCTAACACACATTAACCTAACACACATTAACCTAACACAAATGTACCTAACACACATTAACCTAACACACATTAACCTAACACACATTAACCTAACACACATTAACCTAACACACATTAACCTAACACACATTAACCTAACACACATTAACCTAACACACATTAACCTAACACACATTAACCTAACACACATTAACCTAACACACATTAACCTAACACACATTAACCTAACACACATTAACCTAACACACATTAACCTAACACACATTAACCTAACACACATTAACCTAACACACATTAACCTAACACACATTAACCTAACACACATTAACCTAACACACATTAACCTAACACACATTAACCTAACACACATTTACCTAACACACATTAACCTAACACACATTTACCTAACACACATCCACCTAACACACATTAATCTAACACACATGAACCTAACACACATTTACCTAACACACATTAACCTAACACACATTAACCTAACACACATTAACCTAACACACATCAACCACACACATTAACCTAACACACATTAACCTAACACACATTAACCTAACACACATTAACCTAACACACATTAACCTAACACACATTAACCTAACACACATTAACCTAACACACATTAACCTAACACACATTAACCTAACACACATTAACCTAACACACATTAACCTAACACACATTAACCTAACACACATTAACCTAACACACATTAACCTAACACACATTAAACTAACACACATTAACCTAACACAAATGTACCTAACACACATTAACCTAACACACATTAACCTAACACAAATGTACCTAACAGACATTAAACTAACACACATTAACCTAACACACATTAACCTAACACAAATGTACCTAACATAAATGTACCTAACACACATGAACCTAACACAAATGTACCTATCAGACATTAAACTAACACACATTAACCTAACACACATTAACCTAACACAAATGTACCTAACAGACATTAAACTAACACACATTAACCTAACACAAATGTACCTAACAGACATTAAACTAACACACATTAACCTAACACAAATGTACCTAACACAAATGTACCTAACATACATGTACCTAACACAAATGTACCTAACAGACATTAAACTAACACACCTGGTATATAAGAGCATCAGTGTTATAGGGAGCAGTCAGGGTTACACATATATACGATAGAGGGAAACACCAGCTCTCTCTGGAATTACTCTGGAAATGTGTAATTGGTAGCTAAGGGTCAACGGATGGGTTTCGGGAAGAGTGTTAGCCAACAAACGACCTCTCGTAGTCCCACTGTTCCAAGGCATTCACACTAGCACAATGTGGTGGTGTCGCTTTACAATAAGTACATTTAATTAACTTAGACGTAGTAGTATTTAGAGGGGGACCACACGCACACACACACACACAAACCACAGAGCGAGAGAGAGAGGGAGGGAGAGAGAAAGAGAGAAGGGAGGGAGGAAGGGAGAGAGAGAGAGAGAGAGAGAGAGAGAGAGAGAGAGAGAGAGAGAGAGAGAGAGAGAGAGAGAGAGAGAGAGAGAGAGAGAGAGAAAGAAGAAATAATGAGGCATAATAAGAAAGAGGGAAGGGAGAAACCAAAAGTGGGCGGGAGAGGAGAAAGAAAAGGGGAAAGACAAACGAGAGGCACGGAGGAGAAGAATAGAGACTGAGAGCGTTAAAGACTGAGCTGGAACCTGTTTTGGGGGGAGCTGAGACTTTTTGAGGAGAGAGTCCCGTCATCAGAAAGGAATAAACAACAAAGAACAAACTGGACATATACAACAAGATCTCTTGGAAGGAAACTAATATGGATATTAGACTCCAGGTGTTTCTCTGTGATTGACAACCAAGGCGTTCCCCAGGGCGATAGGGCGAACACAGAAAGGATAGAGCGAGAGGGACCCTGGTCCAGACCAGACCAGTCCAGCCATGACCTCAGGTGGCGCCCTCCGCAGGCGCCTCACCTACTTCCGCAATTCCTGGAGGCGGAGTGCTGAGTACCTATTTAAGGTAGGCCACGCCCTCTGGAAGTGTACCTGGTGGGATGACGGGCAAATCTGACTTTTTAGTGTATGTTTCCCTGCTGTCAAACACACTACTTGGTATTTGGGTGTATTTAGGGGATCTTCCTTGAGGAATGGCATATGAAGTTGTACGTTTTGGGTGAAATTCCCCTTTAATAATGAGTTTGTCCTTATGTTGTTGCATTACCCAATGGGCACAGACGTCAGCTCAATGTCTAGTTTAGATTTATATTTGGTTGAGTTGTCAACTATTGTGAATTCAATGTGAAATCATAAAAACATTGCACCATGTCAATGGGTTTAGGTTAAACTTTGTTTTCCACGTTTTGTGTGTCTTCCTCCTGTCTCTGTGTGTTGTGGTTGTACATTGAATGTCTTCCTCCTGTCTCTCTGTGTGTTGTGGTCTTACATTGAATGTCTTCCTCCTGTCTCTCTGTGTGTTGTGGTCGTACATTGAATGTCTTCCTCCTGTCTCTCTGTGTGTTGTGGTCGTACATTGAATGTCTTCCTCCTGTCTCTGTGTGTTGTGGTCTTACATTGAATGTCTTCCTCCTGTCTCTGTGTGTTGTGGTCTTACATTGAATGTCTTCCTCCTGTCTCTCTGTGTGTTGTGGTCTTACATTGAATGTCTTCCTCCTGTCTCTCTGTGTGTTGTGGTCGTACATTGAATGTCTTCCTCCTGTCTCTGTGTGTTGTGGTCTTACATTGAATGTCTTCCTCCTGTCTCTCTGTGTGTTGTGGTCTTACATTGAATGTCTTCCTCCTGTCTCTCTGTGTGTTGTGGTCTTACATTGAATGTCTTCCTCCTGTCTCTGTGTGTTGTGGTCTTACATTGAATGTCTTCCTCCTGTCTCTCTGTGTGTTGTGGTCTTACATTGAATGTCTTCCTCCTGTCTCTCTGTGTGTTGTGGTCTTACATTGAATGTCTTCCTCCTGTCTCTCTGTGTGTTGTGGTCTTACATTGAATGTCTTCCTCCTGTCTCTGTGTGTTGTGGTCTTACATTGAATGTCTTCCTCCTGTCTCTCTGTGTGTTGTGGTCTTACATTGAATGTCTTCCTCCTGTCTCTCTGTGTGTTGTGGTCTTACATTGAATGTCTTCCTCCTGTCTCTCTGTGTGTTGTGGTCTTACATTGAATGTCTTCCTCCTGTCTCTCTGTGTGTTGTGGTCTTACATTGAATGTCTTCCTCCTGTCTCTCTGTGTGTGTTGTGGTCTTACATTGAATGTCTTCCTCCTGTCTCTGTGTGTTGTGGTCTTACATTGAATGTCTTCCTCCTGTCTCTCTGTGTGTTGTGGTCGTACATTGAATGTCTTCCTCCTGTCTCTCTGTGTGTTGTGGTCGTACATTGAATGTCTTCTTCCTGTCTCTCTGTGTGTTGTGGTCTTACATTGAATGTCTTCCTCCTGTCTCTCTGTGTGTTGTGGTCTTACATTGAATGTCTTCCTCCTGTCTCTCTGTGTGTTGTGGTCTTTCATTGAATGTCTTCCTCCTGTCTCTCTGTGTGTTGTGGTCTTACATTGAATGTCTTCCTCCTGTCTCTCTGTGTGTTGTGGTCTTACATTGAATGTCTTCCTCCTGTCTCTCTGTGTGTTGTGGTCTTTCATTGAATGTCTTCCTCCTGTCTCTCTGTGTGTTGTGGTCTTACATTGAATGTCTTCCTCCTGTCTCTCTGTGTGTTGTGGTCTTACATTGAATGTCTTCCTCCTGTCTCTGTGTGTGTTGTGGTCTTACATTGAATGTCTTCCTCCTGTCTCTGTGTGTGTTGTGGTCTTACATTGAATGTCTTCCTCCTGTCTCTGTGTGTGTTGTGGTCGTACATTGAATGTCTTCCTCCTGTCTCTGTGTGTTGTGGTCTTACATTGAATGTCTTCCTCCTGTCTCTCTGTGTGTTGTGGTCTTACATTGAATGTCTTCCTCCTGTCTCTCTGTGTGTTGTGGTCTTACATTGAATGTCTTCCTCCTGTCTCTGTGTGTTGTGGTCTTACATTGAATGTCTTCCTCCTGTCTCTGTGTGTTGTGGTCTTACATTGAATGTCTTCCTCCTGTCTCTCTGTGTGTTGTGGTCTTACATTGAATGTCTTCCTCCTGTCTCTCTGTGTGTTGTGGTCTTACATTGAATGTCTTCCTCCTGTCTCTCTGTGTGTTGTGGTCTTTCATTGAATGTCTTCCTCCTGTCTCTCTGTGTGTTGTGGTCTTACATTGAATGTCTTCCTCCTGTCTCTCTGTGTGTTGTGGTCTTACATTGAATGTCTTCCTCCTGTCTCTCTCTGTGTTGTGGTCTTTCATTGAATGTCTTCCTCCTGTCTCTCTGTGTTGTGGTCTTACATTGAATGTCTTCCTCCTGTCTCTCTGTGTGTTGTGGTCTTACATTGAATGTCTTCCTCCTGTCTCTCTGTGTGTTGTGGTCTTACATTGAATGTCTTCCTCCTGTCTCTCTGTGTTGTGGTCTTACATTGAATGTCTTCCTCCTGTCTCTCTGTGTTGTGGTCTTACATTGAATGTCTTCCTCCTGTCTCTCTGTGTGTTGTGGTCTTACATTGAATGTCTTCCTCCTGTCTCTCTGTGTGTTGTGGTCTTTCATTGAATGTCTTCCTCCTGTCTCTCTGTGTGTTGTGGTCTTACATTGAATGTCTTCCTCCTGTCTCTCTGTGTGTTGTGGTCTTTCATTGAATGTCTTCCTCCTGTCTCTCTGTGTGTTGTGGTCTTACATTGAATGTCTTCCTCCTGTCTCTCTGTGTGTTGTGGTCTTACATTGAAGGTCTTCCTCCTGTCTCTCTGTGTGTTGTGGTCTTACATTGAATGTCTTCCTCCTGTCTCTCTGTGTGTTGTGGTCTTTCATTGAATGTCTTCCTCCTGTCTCTCTGTGTGTTGTGGTCTTACATTGAATGTCTTCCTCCTGTCTCTCTGTGTGTTGTGGTCTTACATTGAATGTCTTCCTCCTGTCTCTCTCTGTGTTGTGGTCTTTCATTGAATGTCTTCCTCCTGTCTCTCTGTGTTGTGGTCTTACATTGAATGTCTTCCTCCTGTCTCTCTGTGTGTTGTGGTCTTACATTGAATGTCTTCCTCCTGTCTCTCTGTGTGTTGTGGTCTTACAGTGAATGTCTTCCTCCTTTCTCTCTGTGTGTTGTGGTCTTACATTGAATGTCTTCCTCCTGTCTATCTGTGTGTTGTGGTCTTACATTGAATGTCTTCCTCCTGTCTCTCTGTGTGTTGTGGTCTTACATTGAATGTCTTCTTCCTGTCTCTCTGTGTGTTGTGGTCTTACATTGAATGTCTTCCTCCTGTCTCTGTGTGTTGTGGTCTTACATTGAATGTCTTCTTCCTGTCTCTCTGTGTGTTGTGGTCTTACATTGAATGTCTTCCTCCTGTCTCTCTGTGTGTTGTGGTCTTACATTGAATGTCTTCCTCCTGTCTCTCTGTGTGTTGTGGTCTTACATTGAATGTCTTCTTCCTGTCTCTCTGTGTGTTGTGGTCTTACATTGAATGTCTTCCTCCTGTCTCTCTGTGTGTTGTGGTCTTACATTGAATGTCTTCCTCCTGTCTCTGTGTGTTGTGGTCTTTCATTGAATGTCTTCCTCCTGTCTCTCTGTGTGTTGTGGTCTTACATTGAATGTCTTCCTCCTGTCTCTCTGTGTGTTGTGGTCTTACATTGAATGTCTTCCTCCTGTCTCTCTGTGTGTTGTGGTCTTACATTGAATGTCTTCCTCCTGTCTCTCTGTGTGTTGTGGTCTTACATTGAATGTCTTCCTCCTGTCTCTCTGTGTGTTGTGGTCTTTCATTGAATGTCTTCCTCCTGTCTCTCTGTGTGTTGTGGTCTTACATTGAATGTCTTCCTCCTGTCTCTCTGTGTGTTGTGGTCTTACATTGAATGTCTTCCTCCTGTCTCTCTCTGTGTTGTGGTCTTTCATTGAATGTCTTCCTCCTGTCTCTCTGTGTTGTGGTCTTACATTGAATGTCTTCCTCCTGTCTCTCTGTGTGTTGTGGTCTTACATTGAATGTCTTCCTCCTGTCTCTCTGTGTGTTGTGGTCTTACATTGAATGTCTTCCTCCTGTCTCTCTGTGTTGTGGTCTTACATTGAATGTCTTCCTCCTGTCTCTCTGTGTTGTGGTCTTACATTGAATGTCTTCCTCCTGTCTCTCTGTGTGTTGTGGTCTTACATTGAATGTCTTCCTCCTGTCTCTCTGTGTGTTGTGGTCTTTCATTGAATGTCTTCCTCCTGTCTCTCTGTGTGTTGTGGTCTTACATTGAATGTCTTCCTCCTGTCTCTCTGTGTGTTGTGGTCTTTCATTGAATGTCTTCCTCCTGTCTCTCTGTGTGTTGTGGTCTTACATTGAATGTCTTCCTCCTGTCTCTCTGTGTGTTGTGGTCTTACATTGAAGGTCTTCCTCCTGTCTCTCTGTGTGTTGTGGTCTTACATTGAATGTCTTCCTCCTGTCTCTCTGTGTGTTGTGGTCTTTCATTGAATGTCTTCCTCCTGTCTCTCTGTGTGTTGTGGTCTTACATTGAATGTCTTCCTCCTGTCTCTCTGTGTGTTGTGGTCTTACATTGAATGTCTTCCTCCTGTCTCTCTCTGTGTTGTGGTCTTTCATTGAATGTCTTCCTCCTGTCTCTCTGTGTTGTGGTCTTACATTGAATGTCTTCCTCCTGTCTCTCTGTGTGTTGTGGTCTTACATTGAATGTCTTCCTCCTGTCTCTCTGTGTGTTGTGGTCTTACAGTGAATGTCTTCCTCCTTTCTCTCTGTGTGTTGTGGTCTTACATTGAATGTCTTCCTCCTGTCTCTCTGTGTGTTGTGGTCTTACATTGAATGTCTTCCTCCTGTCTCTCTGTGTGTTGTGGTCTTACATTGAATGTCTTCTTCCTGTCTCTCTGTGTGTTGTGGTCTTACATTGAATGTCTTCCTCCTGTCTCTGTGTGTTGTGGTCTTACATTGAATGTCTTCTTCCTGTCTCTCTGTGTGTTGTGGTCTTACATTGAATGTCTTCCTCCTGTCTCTCTGTGTGTTGTGGTCTTACATTGAATTTCTTCTTCCTGTCTCTCTGTGTGTTGTGGTCGTACATTGAATGTCTTCCTCCTGTCTCTCTGTGTGTTGTGGTCTTACATTGAATGTCTTCCTCCTGTCTCTCTGTGTGTTGTGGTCTTACATTGAATGTCTTCTTCCTGTCTCTGTGTGTGTTGTGGTCGTACATTGAATGTCTTCCTCCTGTCTCTCTGTGTGTTGTGGTCTTACATTGAATGTCTTCCTCCTGTCTCTGTGTGTTGTGGTCTTACATTGAATGTCTTCTTCCTGTCTCTCTGTGTGTTGTGGTCTTACATTGAATGTCTTCCTCCTGTCTCTCTGTGTGTTGTGGTCTTACATTGAATGTCTTCCTCCTGTCTCTCTGTGTGTTGTGGTCTTACATTGAATGTCTTCCTCCTGTCTCTCTGTGTGTTGTGGTCTTACATTGAATGTCTTCCTCCTGTCTCTCTGTGTGTTGTGGTCTTACATTGAATGTCTTCTTCCTGTCTCTGTGTGTGTTGTGGTCTTACATTGAATGTCTTCCTCCTGTCTCTCTGTGTGTTGTGGTCTTACATTGAATGTCTTCCTCCTGTCTCTCTGTGTGTTGTGGTCGTACATTGAATGTCTTCCTCCTGTCTCTGTGTGTTGTGGTCTTACATTGAATGTCTTCCTCCTGTCTCTGTGTGTTGTGGTCTTACATTGAATGTCTTCCTCCTGTCTCTCTGTGTGTTGTGGTCTTACATTGAATGTCTTCTTCCTGTCTCTGTGTGTGTTGTGGTCGTACATTGAATGTCTTCCTCCTGTCTCTCTGTGTGTTGTGGTCTTACATTGAATGTCTTCCTCCTGTCTCTCTGTGTGTTGTGGTCTTACATTGAATGTCTTCTTCCTGTCTCTCTGTGTGTTGTGGTCTTACATTGAATGTCTTCCTCCTGTCTCTGTGTGTTGTGGTCTTACATTGAATGTCTTCTTCCTGTCTCTCTGTGTGTTGTGGTCTTACATTGAATGTCTTCCTCCTGTCTCTCTGTGTGTTGTGGTCTTACATTGAATGTCTTCTTCCCGTCTCTCTGTGTTTCTCTTGTTGGTAGTTTGTTGGTCCTGCTGGGTAGAGTATCTTTACAGCTGGTTTTGATAACTGTGATGAGCATTACTGAGGTGGGAACGTAGGACACACACACACACACACACACACAGCGGTGTGTGTGTGTGGACGGTTGAACACAGATTGTATGAGAGGCTTGGTGGTTGTGTTGTGTGTACACGTTTAGTTCTGCGTGTGTCCATGCCATGTGTATGATGCAAGAGACCTTGTTCTTATGTAATTGTCACTCTTGTCCCCTGTGAACAGACGTATTGTTACAGTTTTGGAGCAACAGTGTCCTTGGTTCCAGCAGGCAGCATCTGTTTCTAGTCACATCACTATGAATAATGGGTTTTCCTTTTGCCTGACGAGGATTAGTTTCATCACAGAGAAATGAATGGAACAATGGCAACACAGAGCTCTGTACTGTGTACATAACTTTCTGTTCTGTTCAGGTCCTCTGTGTCCTCCTTCACATAGTGCTGTGTATTTCTCCAGCCAGATGGGGAAGGCAGTGCTTGCCTTGTGGTAAAAAGGATGTTGAATCACTAAAGGTACTGATGTCCCAGTATAGGTAGACGTCTCCCTGTCCTAATATAATAATAATAATATATGCCATTTAGCAGACGCTTTTATCCAAAGCGACTTACAGTCATGTGTGCATACATTCTACGTATGGGTGGTCCCGGGGATCGAACCCACTACCCTGGCGTTACAAGCGCCATGCTCTACCAACTGAGCTACAGAAGGACCACGTCCTCGTCTCCCTGTCTTCGTGACCATGGACAGACAGATGGCAGGATGTAGTCAATGTCACTCTTACAGAAGGGTCAAACACAGACTGACAGACAGCTATGTACTGTACAGGCTAACTTTAAATGTTTGGGTAATTTCACTTTTCAAACATACAGTACTTTGCTAGCGTATCAAACTGAACGTTTCAACCTGTAGCCTGTGCCAGGAGTGTGCTGATTGGCTGCTTGGTTGCAGGACACGCCAAGTATGTGATGTCAGTTGGATTACTGTAACAGGAAACAACCAATTATCAGTGATTAGATGTTTCCTAATGTTGCTGAAGTACGTTACCATGAAGGAAAGGAGACGAGGAGATGAGGAGATGAACCTTGAAAGCTGTTTAAGACTGTTGCCACATGCCACATGCCACTAACCAACCAACCCATCACCACCCTGTCACCAGGGTCATAGACAGGCTAATACCATGGTAATACTATGTGTTTAAAGCACCAGCATCTATTTTAGAACACAGCACTTTGTGTCTGAACACTGATCTATTGTCTACTGCTAATCACCCTCGTTGTTGAAATGAATCCTCGATACTCTCCCCTGCTTTTCTCTCTATAGTTAGACTGAGGATGGGGACACTGGGTACAAGTACGTCCCCAGGGATATCATGTTATTTCAAAGCAATGGACGCATCTCCTCATGGCTAAATTCCATCCAGTTGTGTTTGGATTTGATATAGTAGAAGACCAGATGCAGTGTGCTTTAATGTGGAATTTACAATGCAGTTGTGTATTACACTCACTCGCACACTTACGTCAAACACAAACAATGCCAAGTTGATCAAGGAGACTGAGTGTGTGCTCTATCTTCTCTGTGTTCTCTGTAGGGAACCCCAAGGTCCTGTAAGAGTGAGCAGACTAGACGAAGGCCATCACGGTAAGAGAGACCACTGTCTTTCCCTCACTATCCAGGCTGTCACTATTCCCCATCTACTGCAGTATACGGCCACGTTTACACCTGTTTCTCTGACCTCACGTTTCGGTTCATTGATGCCGATAGCGCTCAACACACACTGAAATCCAATGACACAGGCTTATCAAAACCCCATCAGGATGTATTATATCCTGTTGTCAGATCACTGTGACAACCATGCCTGTTTCTCCAGCTACGCTTCCCATCTAACAGCCAACTGGGAGTCGGGATTTGGGGAGCTGATCAGAATGATTGCGCAATACCCGCTTGGATCATTCCAGAACACTTTGTTCTGAACTGAAGGGTTGAAGATGTTTATGAAAACATGTGTGTTATCCTATGACACCACTTTCCAATTACCATAGACATAAATCACATCGGTTTGTCAGTACTGAAGACTCATACATCAAAGATATGCTAGATAATAGATACCACACAAAAGAGCCACCAAGGAAGAGCTTCATAGACTAGTGCTGATGTACAAACCCTGTAAGATATCAGGGGCCATATTCATACAGAGTAGCAGTGGTGATCTCGGATCAGTTTGACCTTTTAGACCATAAGGAGCAAGGTTATATGGACAGGGAGAAGCTGATCCTAGATCTGCGCTCAGTACTCTGAAACGTTTTGTCAGAACTCTAAGTATCTTCCTCCCCAGGAGTGTCAGTCTGCTGCAGGCCATAGAGGAGGACAATGAGGTGTACATCACCTCTCTAACTCTCTCACCTCTTCCCTCTCTTCCCTTCTCCTCTCCCCTCATCTCCTCTCCCCTCATCTCCTCTCTCCTCTCATCTCCCCTCATCTCCTCTCTCCCCTCATCTCCCCCTCTCTACACTCCCCCTCTCCCCAGCAGTGTCAGTCTGCTGCAGGCCATGGAGGAGTACTGTGAGGTGGACCTGGTGTACATAATTTCTCTAACTATCTCTCCTCTCCTCTCCTCTCCTCTCCTCTCCTCTCCTCTCCTCTCCTCTCCTCTCCTCTCCTCTCCTCTCCTCTCCTCTCCTCTCCTCTCCTCTCCTCTCCTCTCATCTCATCTCATCTCATCTCATCTCATCTCATCTCATCTCATCTCATCTCATCTCATCTCATCTCATCTCATCTCATCTCCTCTCCCTCTCCTCTCCTCTCCTCTCCTCTCCTCTCCTCTCCTCTCCTTTCCTCTCTCCTCTCCTCTCCTCTCCTCTCCCCAGGATTGTGTATGTTGCAGGCCATGGATGAGAACCATGAGGTGAATCTGTTGTACATCACTTTAACTATGTATCCTCTCTCCTCTCTCCTCTCTCCTCTCTCCTCTCCTCCCCCCAGGAGTGTCAGTCTGCTGCAGGCCATGGATGAGAACTATGAGGTGGACCTGGTGTATATCACCGAGAGGATCATCTCTGTCTCCTTCCCCAGCGGAGCGGAGGAGCGCAGCTACACCTCCAACATCAAGGAGGTGGCCTCCATGCTGGCCTCCAAACACGGGGAACACTATCTGGTGAGACCCCCTGTCCTGCCACTGCTCTACCTCACTACCGGGCCTGTCTGTTGGTGTGGTGGCGTTTCATGCACCCTGTCACATCCTGTTGCTGATGTACAACTGTTTCCTGGAATTGTTCTCATTCTTATTGGTGTGGGTTTTGTGATTTCAGCTCCTCAACCTAAGTGAGCGGAGGAATGACATCACCAAGCTTAACCACAAGGTATACACACACAAACACACACACACACACACACACACACACACACACACACACACACACACACACACACACACACACACACACACACACACACACACACACACACACACACACACACACACACACACACACACACACACACACACACACACACAAACTCTCCTAAATGCAATGGTAGTGGTGGAAGTTTTGATATGTGATAGTGGTCTGTGTGGCCCCCTGTAGGTGCTGGAGTTTGGCTGGCCAGACCATTATGCTCCTGCCCTGGATAAGATCTGCAGCATGTGCAAGGCCATGGACACCTGGCTCAACGCTGACCAACACAATGTAGTGGTGCTTCACAACAAGGTAGGTGGTCGGACACATCACTCCAGGTAAGGGAGGAAGGAATTATACATAGTCAGGGTATTGGAACAGGGTCCCATAGTCTTACAGATCACTGATCACTCCAGGAAAGGGAGGAAGGAAGGAAGGATACCTAGTCAGGGTATTGGAACCGGGTCCCGTAGTCTTACAGATCACTGATCACTCCAGGAAAGGGAGGAAGGAAGGAAGGATACATAGTCAGGGTATTGGAACCGGGTCCCGTAGTCTTACAGATCACTGATCACTCCAGGAAAGGGAGGAAGGAATGATACATAGTCAGGGTATTGGAACCGGGTCCCATAGTCTTACAGATCACTGATCACTCCAGGAAAGCGAGGAAGGAATGATACATAGTCAGGGTATTGGAACCGGGACCCGTAGTCTTACAGATCACTGATCACTCAAAGAAAGCGAGGAAGGAATGATACATAGTCAGGGTATTGGAACCGGGTCTCGTAGTCTTACAGATCACTGATCACTCCAGGAAAGCGAGGAAGGAATGATACATAGTCAGGGTATTGGAACCGGGACCCGTAGTCTTACAGATCACTGATCACTCCAGGGAAGGGAGGAAGGAATGATACCTTGTCAGGGTATTGGAACAGGGTCCCGTAGTCTTACAGATCACTGATCACTCCAGGGAAGGGAGGATGGAAGGAAGGAAGGATACATAGTCAGGGTATTGGAACCGGGTCCCGTAGTCTTACAGATCACTGATCACTCCAGGGAAGGGAGGAAGGAAGGAAGGAAGGATACATAGTCAGGGTATTGGAACTGGGTCCCGTAGTCTTACAGATCACTGATCACTCCAGGAAAGGGAGGAAGGAAGGAAGGATACATAGTCAGGGTATTGGAACAGGGTCACGTAGTCTTACAGATCACTGATCACTCCAGGGAAGGGAGGAAGGAAGGAAGGATACATAGTCAGGGTATTGGAACCGGGTCCCGTAGTCTTACAGATCACTGATCACTCCAGGAAAGGGAGGAAGGAATGATACATAGTCAGGGTATTGGAACCGGGTCCAGGGAAAGGGAGGAAGGAATGATACATAGTCAGGGTATTGGAACCGGGTCCCATAGTCTTACAGATCACTGATCACTCCAGGAAAGGGAGGAAGGAATGATACCTAGTCAGGGTATTGGAACCGGGTCCCGTAGTCTTACAGATCACTGATCACTCCAGGAAAGGGAGGAAGGAATGATACCTAGTCAGGGTATTGGAACCGGGTCTCGTAGTCTTACAGATCACTGATCACTCCAGGGAAGGGAGGAAGGAAGGAAGGATACATAGTCAGGGTATTGGAACAGGGTCCCGTAGTCTTACAGATCACTGATCACTCCAGGGAAGGGAGGAAGGAAGGAAGGATACATAGTCAGGGTATTGGAACAGGGTCCCGTAGTCTTACAGATCACTGATCACTCCAGGGAAGGGAGGAAAGAAGGATACATGGTCAGGGTATTGGAACCGGGTCCCGTAGTCTTACAGATCACTGATCACTCCAGGGAAGGGAGGAAAGAAGGATACATAGTCAGGGTATTGGAACCGGGTCCCGTAGTCTTACAGATCACTGATCACTCCAGGGAAGGAAGGAAGGAAGGAAGGAAGGAAGGAAGGAAGGAAGGAAGGAAGGAAGGAAGGAAGCATACATAGTCAGGGTATTGGAACAGGGTCCCGTAGTCTTACAGATCACTGATCACTCCAGGGAAGGGAGGAAGGAAGGAAGGAAGGATACATAGTCAGGGTATTGGAACAGGGTCCCGTAGTCTTGCAGATCACTGATCACTCCAGGGAAGGGAGGAAGGAAGGAAGGAAGGATACATAGTCAGGGTATTGGAACAGGGTCCTGTGGTCTTACAGATCACTGATCACTCCAGGGAAGGGAGGAAGGATGGAAGGATACATAGTCAGGGTATTGGAACAGGGTCCCGTAGTCTTACAGATCTCTGATCACTCCAGGAAAGGGAGGAAGGAAGGAAGGATACATAGTCAGGGTATTGGAACAGGGTCACGTAGTCTTACAGATCACTGATCACTCCAGGGAAGGGAGGAAGGAAGGAAGGATACATAGTCAGGGTATTGGAACCGGGTCCCGTAGTCTTACAGATCTCTGATCACTCCAGGGAAGGGAGGAAGGAAGGAAGGATACATAGTCAGGGTATTGGAACTGGGTCCCGTGGTCTTACAGATCACTGATCACCCCAGGGAAGGGAGGAAGGAAGGAAGGATACATGGTCAGGGTATTGGAACAGGGTCCCGTGGTCTTACAGATCACTGATCACTCCAGGGAAGGGAGGAAGGAAGGAAGGATACATAGTCAGGGTATTGGAACAGGGTTCCCGTAGTCTTACAGATCACTGATCACTCCAGGGAAGGGAGGAAGGAAGGAAGGATACATAGTCAGGGTATTGGAACAGGGTTCCCGTGGTCTTACAGATCACTGATCACTCCAGGGAAGGGAGGAAGGAAGGAAGGATACATAGTCAGGGTATTGGAACAGGGTCCTGTGGTCTTACAGATCACTGATCACTCCAGGGAAGGGAGGAAGGAAGGATACATAGTCAGGGTATTGGAACAGGGTCCTGTGGTCTTACAGATCACTGATCAGTTCATGGAAGGGAGGAATGAAGGGTTTCTTCCCGGGAGGTATACAGTATGCCATGGTCCACTGTGTTAAGGACAGTAGAGGGGAGGGTGGTCTCTGTTTGAAGAGTGTGAAAGGAGACAGCCAGGCCCCAGGGAGAAAGTCCCCTATGAATACTTTACTCTGTATGTCCTCCATCCTCATTGGTAAGGAGATAAAACACCAAACTCCCTGTACCTCATTGGACAAAGTGGGATAATCAAGCTGTCTTGTAGTTGTAGTTGGAAGACAAGTCCTCCATATTCTAGTATTGCTGGTAAAACATTTAAATGGTTCTTAACTGCAGACTGTTAGACTGAAGCCGTATTTTACAAAGAAACCCAGTGAACATGAGAGCCATTTGATTCTAATAGAGGCTGTTGCTGCTTCTGCCTGTGTTTTGGCAGCACATCCTCCTCCCCCAACCTCTCAGGCCCAATGATTCATCATACAACTTGTCATGAATGATCCAATGTCAACAACAGTAACTCCCCAAAAAACGACTTAAAAAACTTTATCTAAGTCTCTATCAATCCGTGTTAAAGACTTTGAGTCAATGTAGCTGAATAGTGAGTAGTAACTTGATAAGTCTGTGGGGGAACATTTTATTCAATATGTACAACAAGTGGTAGCAAACAGAGCATCCCCATGGTTACCAACACTTATTTTCCCCCTCGTCCTGAAATTGAAGCTTTTGGTCAAGATGGAAGAACTGCTTCCATTCAGAAACGCCTAACTTGATTAAATGCTATATGTTATCGCCCCAGTCAGAAATGTTCCACTTGCTGTTTCAGAGTTGAGGGTCAAAGGCTTCTCCGGTAGTGTTGCATTTATAGCTTCAGTTGGATTTGACCACAAACAATGTCATTGTGATAAATGGAACCAGGCGGTTTGATCACATTCCATCTGTGACAGTTTGGCTTGAAAATAGCCTGGTCACTCAAATCTAACTCACCGTCCAGCACTTACATGTCTACACTGCAGGTACAAACATTATTCGGCCTTCAAGTGTGTAACTAAAAATAGCCTTGTATTCTTTCTCAAAAAGTATATCTCCCTCTCTCCCCTCTCTCCCCTACCCCCTCTCTCCCTCCCCCTCTCTCTCCCTCTCTCCCCCTATCCACCCCCTCTCTCCCTCTCCCCCTCTCCCTCCCTCCCCTCCCTCTCCCCCCCCTCTCCCTCCCTCTCTCTCCCTCTCTCCCCCCTATCCACCCCCTCTCCCTCTATCTCTCCCTATTCTCTCTCTCCCTCTCCCCCCTCTCTCTCCCTCTCCCTCCCCCTCTCTCCCCCTCTCTCTCTCTTTCTGCAGGGGAACCGTGGGAGGACAGGAGTGGTGGTGGCTGCCTACATGCATTACAGCAACATATCAGCCAGGTACCAGAGACTTCTGACTGCAGACAAACTGACCTCATGTACCCTGTTTGTTATTAGTCAACATATCAGCCAGGTACCAGAGACTTCTGACTGCAGACAAACTGACCTCATGTACCCTGTTTGTTATTAGTCAACATATCAGCCAGGTACCAGAGACTTCTGACTGCAGACAAACTGACCTCATGTACCCTGTTTGTTATTAGTCAACATATCAGCCAGGTACCAGAGACTTCTGACTGCAGACAAACTGACCTCATGTACCCTGTTTGTTATTAGTCAACATATCAGCCAGGTACCAGAGACTTCTGACTGTAGACAAACTGACCTCATGTACCCTGTTTGTTATTAGTCAACATATCAGCCAGGTACCAGAGACTTCTGACTGCAGACAAACTGACCTCATGTACCCTGTTTGTTATTAGTCAACATATCAGCCAGGTACCAGAGACTTCTGACTGCAGACAAACTGACCTCATGTACCCTGTTTGTTATTAGTCAACATATCAGCCAGGTACCAGAGACTTCTGACTGCAGACAAACTGACCTCATGTACCCTGTTTGTTATTAGTCAACATATCAGCCAGGTACCAGAGACTTCTGACTGCAGACAAACTGACCTCATGTACCCTGTTTGTTATTAGTCAACATATCAGCCAGGTACCAGAGACTTCTGACTGCAGACAAACTGACCTCATGTACCCTGTTTGTTATTAGTCAACATATCAGCCAGGTACCAGAGACTTCTGACTGCAGACAAACTGACCTCATGTACCCTGTTTGTTATTAGTCAACATATCAGCCAGGTACCAGAGACTTCTGACTGCAGACAAACTGACCTCATGTACCCTGTTTGTTATTAGTCAACATATCAGCCAGGTACCAGAGACTTCTGACTGCAGACAAACTGACCTCATGTACCCTGTTTGTTATTAGTCAACATATCAGCCAGGTACCAGAGACTTCTGACTGCAGACAAACTGACCTCATGTACCCTGTTTGTTATTAGTCAACATATCAGCCAGGTACCAGAGACTTCTGACTGCAGACAAACTGACCTCATGTACCCTGTTTGTTATTAGTCAACATATCAGCCAGGTACCAGAGACTTCTGACTGCAGACAAACTGACCTCATGTACCCTGTTTGTTATTAGTCAACATATCAGCCAGGTACCAGAGACTTCTGACTGCAGACAAACTGACCTCATGTACCCTGTTTGTTATTAGTCAACATATCAGCCAGGTACCAGAGACTTCTGACTGCAGACAAACTGACCTCATGTACCCTGTTTGTTATTAGTCAACATATCAGCCAGGTACCAGAGACTTCTGACTGCAGACAAACTGACCTCATGTACCCTGTTTGTTATTAGTCAACATATCAGCCAGGTACCAGAGACTTCTGACTGCAGACAAACTGACCTCATGTACCCTGTTTGTTATTAGTCAACATATCAGCCAGGTACCAGAGACTTCTGACTGCAGACAAACTGACCTCATGTACCCTGTTTGTTATTAGTCAACATATCAGCCAGGTACCAGAGACTTCTGACTGCAGACAAACTGACCTCATGTACCCTGTTTGTTATTAGTCAACATATCAGCCAGGTACCAGAGACTTCTGACTGCAGACAAACTGACCTCATGTACCCTGTTTGTTATTAGTCAACATATCAGCCAGGTACCAGAGACTTCTGACTGCAGACAAACTGACCTCATGTACCCTGTTTGTTATTAGTCAACATGGAACAATGTATTCATTCCATATCACCACCCTGCTTGAAGTTCCGTACATCCTTAAAGCTCCCAGATATTTCCATATGAATACAAACAGACATTTGTCCATTCTATACATGTCATTTTAGATGTCTATCAGTGTTGGGGTCAAATTGAATCGAAGGCAGTCAATTCAGAAAGTAAACTGACATTTTAATTCAGTAATTCAAAAAAGGCCAACTATTTTAATTGACTTCTCAATAAGCTAAAAAGGAGAAGCTGTAACGGTGTTCGTTTGTCGAAAGAGAGTCGGACCAAAATGCAGCGTGGTTGTTACTCATGTTCTTTAATGAATCATCGCGATACATGAAATAACTTAATAAATATACAAAAACAACAAACGGAACGTGAAAACCTATACAGCCTGTTTAAAAAAAAAATATATATATATATATTTTTTTATTATCTTCAGTACCATTCATTCTTTACAACTCATAATTTACATACATACTCATATAATTAAACGAATTAAACTAAACATAAACCCCAAACAAAACCTCAGGGGAGCATCTTCCCTCCCCGTCACCCTACAAAATACCTTTCCCTATCTCCCCGTCCCTAATCTATCCTCTTACAAATCTAAATGACACCCAGCCCTAAACCCCCCTTCCACCTCTCCCGAGCAGCATGCTGCCCCCACTTCCTCTCCCCCTCTTCATCCTCCCCTCAAATCTCCTTCCACCCTCCTCACTATCCCTTCCACCCCCAATCTCTCCCTGTCTTCACCATGTTCTGCCTTGCTTCCCACAGCCCCCGTTTAAAGAGACTCATGAGAAGCCAGAGCAGAAACCTGTCCCTATCCGTCCCTCTCGCTCTCCCTACACCCCTCTCTAACCTGGCCCACGTCAATACAAAATCCCCCTTTACCAAACCTAACAACACCCGTGCCCTAGCCCATACTACTCCGGCAAAGACACAGTCCCAAAAGACATGGCGCACAGTCTCCTCCCTGCCACAAGAGGATCTTGGACAGGTGGGGGATTGCACCAAACTATACCGGTACAAGATGGAACGTACCGGCAAACACTTATGAAGGCTCAACCAATTCAGGTCCTTGAGCCTGTTGTCCAGACCCCGCACCTGCACTCCCTCCCATGCTTCTCGCCTGATACGAGAAAAACACCCGCAGGAGGTAACCGGACGGGTGTATCACTGGCTGAGCAAGCTCCGTTAACAAGAAAAAAACAAAAATTGTGTCCAGCTTGAGGGGGAAATGTGGTACCCCCTACCTCCCTCCCCGATGGGACAGATCATGCGTGCCCTGGCGACCCACTCGCACCTGCCACTCCACATAAACTGAAACACAAGCCTCACTAGAGGCCTCCTCAGACAAGCCGGCAGTGGGTAGATGTATGCCAAATACAAAAGAGACGGCAACACATCCACCTTTAGGACCAGGACTTTGCCCATAAAAGACAAATACCTAGCTTTCCACATTGCTAGATTCCTCTGTACCACTGCGATACGCATGTTACAGTTTAGCGTCGCTGAGCCGGAGGTCTCAAAATGGACCCCGAGAATCCTCAGGGCTCCCTCACAGAGAGATAACCCCCCAGGCACATCCGTTCTACCGCGCCATCTTCCGAAAAACTTGACGGAAGACTTTGCATGGTTCAGAACTGCTCCCGACGCTCGGGTGAAATCCCCAAAGATGGCAAGGGACCTTGTCAGGCACGAGTCCTTGCACAACAGCAAGGAAGTGTCGTTGGCATACTGCGTCATCTTAACACGCAGCCCACCACTTCCAGGGATCAGCAAACCTTCCACCCCTGTGTCTGCCCTAATGGCAGCCTCCAGAGGCTCCATGTACAGAACGAAGAGGAGAGCCGAGAGTGGGCACCCCTGCCTGACCCCAGACGAGAGGTCAAAAACGTCACCCAAGTGACTATTTACACTAACTCGGCACCCCGCTCCGACATATAATGTACGAATCCATCCTATAAACTTCTCCCCAAATTGTAATCGACCTAACACTCTGAATAAAAAGGATCTATTCACGCGATCGAAGGCTTTCACCTGATCTAGCGCTGCTACCATAAAAGGCAGTCCTCTATCTTCAACCCAAGCGATGGAGTCCCTGATTAACTCTAGGTTCCATCTAATAGAGCGGCCCCCTACCCCACACGTCTGATCCTCATGAACGACGTAGGGAAGGGCTGTGCGCAACCGGTCTGCTAAAACCTTTGCAAGTAGCTTGTAATCTACACACAGCATGGTCAATGGCCGCCAGTTGCCAAGGTCTGTTACTTCCCCCTTCTTATATAAAAGTGACAGCACACCAACAGCCATTGATCCCCCCGGGACCCCCGTCTCAAGGATGGCCTTCAAGACTTCGAGGACCACTGGTCCAAGTATACCCCAAAACCTGAGATAAAACTCAGCCGGCAGCCCATCCATCCCAGGCACCTTCCCTTTTCCCATCCTCCTAAGAGCGCTCTCAACCTCTTCTAGTGAGATCTGGGCCTCCATCACTTCTCTAATGTCCTCCGGCAACCGCCTGGACAAGTGTTCTAAAAACACATTTCCCTGCTCTACATCTATTCCCCTTTCCTTAAACAAACCTTGGAAATGATCAGTTGTCACCCTGACCATATCCTCTGGTTCTCTAACTGTACTACCATTTTCTTCCCTAACACCATGCATTACCTTCCTACTCTGTCTTGCCCTAACCAACTTAAAGAACATAGCAGAACAAGTCTCATTATGTTCTAGAAAGCCACTATGCTCACGCTCCAGGAAAGCTTGAGCCTTCCGCTCCTGCAACTCCCTGCGCTGCGCCTTTAGGGTTGCGGATCTCTCCCAGTCAAACGACCCGCCGAGGTTGCCTGCCTCGTATTCGAGTTCAATTAACCTTTGGATACGATCCACCTCCCTCCTCTCCTCCCTTTTTTTCCTCTTGCAATACCCTAATACCTTAACTAATTCCCACCACTCTAACACCCCCTCGCACATGGACCGGAGGCCCTCAAGCCTCCAAAAGAAACCATAAAACCCGTCAACAAAAGCCTGCTCCTACAGCACATCCCGATCTAGCTTCCAGTACCCCCTACCAAAGAGGCAGACTGGCGACCCCACCTGCAGGAGCACCCCGTCGTGATCCGAAAAGAAAACAGGCAACAGCCGCCCAGACAACTTACCCAAAGACCTGGGTACAAAAATATAATCGAGCCTCCGCTCAACCCCCCTGGAGTTGCGCCATGTAGGACCGTCCATTTTCGGAGTAGTGTGCAGACCACCATCTACCAGACCATGGCAAGCCATTAGCCTGGCAATGGCGCCCGCACTGCTATCCCCCCCTCTTCCTAAATCTGTATTAAAACCCCCTCTATCACTAATTTCCTATTTGTGACACACAGGGGCGTCAGACAGTCCACCATCTCCCTCCTGTCTGCCACCACCTGTGGCCCATACACCACCACTAATCTAAATGTACAATCCCTTATCGTGACATCCACCCCTATAACCCCCCCCTGCATTACCACAAAAGAATCCTCCACTTTTACCTCCCTGTGCCCACACAAAATCCCTACCCCCGATGAGTGCACCCCCCCAACATCCCACTCCCTCTTAAACCTACTAACATTCCCTCCATCCCTCAGGTGAAACTCCTGTAAAAAACAAAAATCAAACCCCACACCCTCTAAATAACTAAAAACCGCACTCCTCTTAACAACATCCCTTAAACCCCTTACATTTAAACTAACAAAAGTAAAATTAGACTCCATGAAAAAATTAAAACATAATAATACACTCAAATTCTAAACCCAGACAGAAAAAAAAACAAAAAACAGGAGACTCACCCGATGCTCCCCTGCTCCATATCTACCGGTGAGAACACCATCCGTACTCCCGACATCCTCCCCTCTTCCTCCATCACACCATCCCAGGATGCAGGAATAGTGTTTGGCTCCGGGGTGCCCTGCACCCTGGGTCTACCCCCACAATCCTCCCCCTCCCCAGTGTTGCAGCTGGTTTGGAAAAAAATCGGAGAGGCTGAGTCCCCAAACAAAAAACTCCCCACCTCCTCCTGTACCCAGTCCTGAGTCTTGTTAGGTGTGTCCCCACCCAACAGAAGGGCCTGGGGAAACCAGCAGCAACCCAGAGGTTTCTCCCACCCCCATCACTCTCTTGGCCATCCCCTCCCTCTCACTGTCGGCCAATCGCACCCTCCTCTTCATTCTCTTCTTTGGTGATGGCGGCAGTGGAGAGATACCACCCTCCCCCCCGCCAGCTCCTCCACCATACCCCTCATCTCTTCCACCAGGGCACTTTCCCCCCAGTCCACTTGCTCTTCCACCGTCTCCTTCTCCACCACTCCTCCCTCGCTTTCTTCTCTCTCATGCTCCTCCACTCGGTTCTTGCCTTCTTCCGCCGCTTTTCCTGGTTCTCCTACTCCCGTGCCTTCCTGTTTCCTTCTCTCTTCCATCCGCCGCTTCTTGCTCCTCCTCCTTCCTTGTGGCCTTCCCCTCTGGACTTGTACTCTGGTCATGAGGCGTGCTTCCTTCCCCTCCTCTTCTTCCCCCATCCCCGCTCCTGCTCCCCCCAGCCGCAGACGCATATGACCTCTGACGGGCCGGGCACCCCCGCCACAGGTGTGCTGACGAGCCACACCCATGGCACGTCTTAGGCTTGTCACAATCCCTCGCCTCGTGATCCTCAGATGCACAAAATCTGCATTTTCTTGTACTGCAAAATGGGGGCTGACGTGCATAAAACAACGTCCCCCTGTCAGCCCCTAGGGAGAACATAGCAGGAGGATGGAGGTAGCCACCATGTCCCTTTGGGTCCTCTCTGAGGAGGGCCTGGAAGCCTCTCCTCCCATTCCAAAACCCAAGGGAGTCTTTGAGGTGCCTTGCTGAGGAGACGTTATCCATGTATCTCCCCAGAAAAGCCCTCACCTCTTCATCCTTAACGTAAGGGTTGTAAATGTTGACAGTTACAACCCTAAAGTTATTCTTCGCCAGGCTTGTTATTTCGTAGTGGCACATCGGCCTCTCACCTCCCACTGCTCTTGCCCTTCTCAGGATATCATCGTGTTTTTCCTCTGTATATAGTGCCACGTCGTATGCTCCCTCCAACGAGTTGCCTTGGAAACAAAACACGTCCTTCACCGTCAGCTTTAGAATCCCCATCAATATTATCCTTCCAAAAGATTCCCGTCCTAAAGGCTCCAACTCCTTTTCCTTCCAAGCAAACCGAATCGTGTTGGCCAGCCCAATCCCAGGGACCGACCGTGTTGATGTATTTAGCACCATCTCCGCAAGGAGAATGGCGCTCGTTCTCTTCTTCCAAAACAAGTAAAAAGAAAAACCAAAGTGACCGAGCCTATCTGGTGAAACTACACAGAGACAGGAACAATCACCCACAAAATACACAGTGAAACCCCGGCTACCTAAATATGGTTCCCAATCAGAGACAACGAGAATCACCTGACTCTGATTGAGAACCGCCTCAGGCAGCCAAGCCTATGCTAGACACACCCCTAATAAACCACAATCCCAATGCCTACAAAAAACCCAATAAGACAACACAATAAACCCATGTCACACCCTGGCCTGAACAAATAATTAAGGAAAACACAAAATACTATGACCAAGGCGTGACAGAAGCAATATATGTCAAAAGCTTTTTCCATTTTGGGATTTTAAATTCCTGAATTGACCGACTTCCATTAGAATTCACCCCTGATTTCAATGGCTTCACCCCTTGAGATGTCGGTCAAGTCATAGACAAAACCATGGGATGATGTCAGGACAAGCACGTAGATCTGTAACAGATAGATAGGCCAAAGGGAATCGGGATCGGGCTTCAAATTAAACACTGATGTGGTTGTTATGCCAAAACATTCTGTTCAGGCTCTGGTGTATTTTTGGTCAATAAACAGGAACATTTACATATGTCATATCCTGTAAAGATAAGAAAGGTCAAATCACACTTGTTTCTTTGATACCCGAGATAGAACTATCTTGGTTAATGCTTGAGAGTCATTGGCATTCTAGAAGAGTAAACAGTAAACAAACGTTACATGTTACAGATGTAGGATCTTTATTTGAGCCAGTTTGCTACAGCAGGAAAATAATCCTGCAGCAACAGGACATGTGAATTATTATGTGGATTATAATTCATGGACATTTTTGAACTTCAGAATACTTTTTAACCTCAAATACACTTCAGGAAAGTTTTCCTGCAACAGGGTGATCAAATTAAGATCCTACATCTGTACATTGATCAGATAATAATACTGGAATAATGTAGCATTGTGGGGATGGCAAAAGATGAAAAGCTGTAGATTAAGGACACTTCTTAAGGGACACGGTCAATTAAGGATGTTTTTTAAGGGAGAAGACAACTTAAGGACACTTTTCAGGGTCATTTCAGGGCAAACTTATTGTATAGTATATGGTATGTGTTCAGTGAAGAAGAGCTGATCATTACCTTTGTCTCTCCTGTGGTCTTCAGTGCTGACCAGGCACTGGACAGGTTCGCTATGAGGCGCTTCTACGAAGACAAAGCACTTCCTGTGGGTCAACCGTCCCAGAGAAGGTCAGTTACCACTTACTAGCTCACTTCTTGTTTTTGCACTCTACAACTTCCTATAGGCTGGATGAGTTTGATCCCTTGGTGAGCGCAACCGGCTGGATTCCATTCTTAGAATGTGTATCCTTCATTCTGTTCATTGAAGAAGTCAACAAGGGTAAAGGGATGGGCATGACTTCTCAGAGTGGAATCCAGTCAATGGATGACCTGGTGTAACTCTCACTGTTTCAAAGGCTATCCCCTTCTCCTCAGTCCCTCGCTCCCAGTGCGTCCCAAACAGGAAATGCCTCTGTCTTTTTGTTCCCTTAATCCTCCCAATGAAGCTAATTGACATAATTGAGGAATAATGTTTTTTGGAAAGCCTAGCAGCTTTTTGCATTCTCCAGGATTCCACTGAGAGCTGAAAGGTCAAATGGTTTTCAGAGTTCATTCTGACACTACTATCCATCGTTCCTTCCTCCCCTCCTCAGTGATCTGGCAAGCTGAACAGGTGGCTTTGTAAGGGAACTCTTAGTGGCGCTTAGAACTGATTTAGGGTCAGATCTCACTAACCCAGTCCTAGCCATAGGTCATTACTGAGTAAATACAAACTGATCCGGGATCCATAGTTTGTGGCAGATAAGGGAACCCCAGGTGTATCCAGCAGGCAACAGCAGCAGTAGCAGCACCAGGCCTCTGACCAGCTGCTGTTTCCTTACTCAGATATAATTATCCCCCAGCCAGTACCCCGCAGTCTGAACTTATTATGGTCTGGCATGTGTGACATTAACATCGGGAGGGGGGGTGGATCTCAGCACTGCTACGCTGCCGTAGAAACGCACCACATAGAGAAACACACTTCTGTTCTGAGAGGTATCACTATCAAATCATCATCAACATTCTTGTGAGGAAATTCCACTCTAGATTAGAATATAGGTTAGATCCTTGAGTGGAATGTTCTGAGCCAAAATGGCGGATGGTTGTCCAGACTTGATCTCTGTGGCAGCCCAACATTATATATATATATATCTCTGTACAGTAGTAACTGTAATATGTCAGAATCTGTGTGGCCGTGTTTTCCGGCGTGACCCCGCTGTTACACAGGGAGCTCCTTACACAACCCAGCTGCTCTGTGATTGCTTCCTGTTCCGACCTAATTTCATTTGGGAGACCGGACCATCTGGCGGCTGCCAGCGGAGCGCGGGGGGAGCAAAGGGGTGGTGGGGAGATGGGCCGACCTCTGGAACAGAAGTCACACTCTGCATGATCATCATTAGTATCATTAACAGGCTGCCTGGCAGACAGAGCTCACCAACACAACACAACATACCCCTGCCTGGCAGGCAGAGCTCACCAACACAACACAACATGCCCCTGCCTGGCAGGCAGAGCTCACCAACACAACACAACATGCCCCTGCCTGGCAGGCAGAGCTCACCAACACAACATACCCCTGCCTGGCAGGCAGAGCTCACCAACACAACATACCCCTGCCTGGCAGGCAGAGCTCACCAACACAACATACCCCTGCCTGGCAGGCAGAGCTCACCAACACAACATTCCCTGCCTGGCAGACAGAGCTCACCAACACAACACAACATGCCCCTGCCTGGCAGGCAGAGCTCACCAACACAACACAACATGCCCCTGCCTGGCAGGCAGAGCTCACCAACACAACACAACATGCCCCTGCCTGGCAGGCAGAGCTCACCAACACAACACAACATGCCCCTGCCTGGCAGGCAGAGCTCACCAACACAACACAACATGCCCCTGCCTGGCAGACAGAGCTCACCAACACAACACTACATGCCCCTGCCTGGCAGACAGAGCTCACCAACACAACACAACATGCCCCTGCCTGGCAGACAGAGCTCACCAACACAACACTACATACCCCTGCCTGGCAGACAGAGCTCACCAACACAACACAACATGCCCCTGCCTGGCAGACAGAGCTCACCAACACAACACAACATGCCCCTGCCTGGCAGACAGAGCTCACCAACACAACACAACATACCCCTGCCTGGCACAACCAGGCTTTGATAATAGATGGGGCGTGCTTGCTCGTCTTGCTTGCCAGACTCATGGTGCATGACATTGAAGGGTTGTCCCTCTGTTTCACGCTGTGTCTGTGTGGATGTGTGTAGGTATGTGCGTTACTTCAGTGGTCTGCTCTCTGGCCACATCAAGATTAACAACAAGCCTCTGTTCCTGCACCATGTCATCATGCACGGCATCCCCAACTTCGAGTCCAAAGGAGGTGAGTCTGCAACAGGAGAGCCTTTATTTCATTATTAGAGATTATTAATGATTCATTTTTTTAAAAATCTGAATTTTTTCTTCAATGGGACAGACTTTCATTCAATGAGTATAAATAATTGTTTCATTTTGGAATACTTTTTCTTCTTTCTTTCCCTCGCAGGCTGTCGTCCTTTCCTGAAGATTTACCAGGCGATGCAGCCAGTCTACACCTCAGGGATATAGTATGTTTCTTTAGTTTTTATCTGTTGCATTCGGGGTTGATTTGTCTTTCAGGGGGCTTGTTTTCTCTCCTCTCAGATTCTGTCACTCTATCCCTCTTTCTTTCTCTCCCTCTCAGTCCAGAGTACTTTCAAGCCTGTCACCCCTTGTTAAGAGATTAGCCCTTGATACTCTGAATCTGTTTGTGTGTGTGTGTGATAGAGAGAGAGGGGGAGGAGGAAACAGAGCGAGAGGAGCAGAGAGAAAGAGAGAGAGGGGTGAGAGAAAGAAAGGAACAGAGAGAGAGAAGGAGAGAGAGAGAGAGAGAGAGAGGGAGGAAGAAACAGAGAGAGAGGAGCAGAGAGAAAGAGAGGGAGTGGGGAGAGAGAGAGAAAGATAGAGAGAGAGAGAGAGAGAGAGAGAGAGAGAGAGAGAGAGAGAGAGAGAGAGAGGGGAGGGAGGGAGGGAGAAACAGAGAGAGAGGAGAGAGAGAGAAGAGAGAGAGAGGGGGGGAGAGAGAGAGAGAGAGAGAGAGAGAGAGAGAGAGAGAGAGAGAGAGAGGGGAGGGAGGGAGGGAGAAACAGAGAGAGAGAGGAGCAGAGAGAAAGAGAGAGAGAGAGTGGGGGAGAGAGAGAGAGAGAGGGGGAGGGAGAAACAGAGAGAGAGGAGCAGAGAGAAAGAGAGAGAGTGGGGAGAGAGAGAGAGAGTCAGTATGTGTGTCAGTGTACTGGTGGGGCAGGCAGGCAGATAGATTGTCAGTGACACAGCTCTAGGGTTCAATGTGTACAGGGAGGGATACCGTAACCCCCACCTCACTGACCCACCTTCTCCATCCAGGGTCCTCACGACCAAAACAACACCACACGGAAATGACCCCCCTCCCTGATTTGGAACAAGCTCTTCTTACTTCAGTCATACCTGAACCACTATAAGAAAAACACCCAAAACTGTTTTAAAGTGTTTGTAATGGTTTTCATCTGAATTATTTCCACAGTAACGTACAAGGGGACAGTCACACCAGTATCTGCATCACCATTGAACCTGGCCTGCTCCTAAAGGGAGACATTTTGGTAAGAAGCACATCTTTTGTCATCAAATGTACAGGTGTTGTGGTTGTACTGTATGTTGTGTTGTGTTGTGTTGGCCTTAGAGCCCTTAGTGGCCTTACAGTAGGTTCATATACTGAACTGTTGACCTTTTTCATATTCCACCACAATACATTCCTCGACCACAGGATCCATTTCTCTCTCTCTCTGTGTCTCTCTCATTCTCTCTCTATGTCTCTCTCTCTCTATGACTCTCTCTCTCTCTCTCTCTCTCTCTCTCTCTCTCTCTCTCTCTCATTCTCTCTCTCTGTGTCTCTGTCTCTCTCTCTCTCTTTCTCTCATTCCCTCTCTCTGTGTCTCTGTCTCTTTCTCTCTCTCTCTCTCTCTCTCATTCCCTCTCTCTGTGTCTCTCTCTCTCTCTCTCTCTCTCTCTCTCTCTCTTTCTCTCTCTCTCTCTCTCTCTCTCTCTCTCTCTCTCTCTCTCATTCCCTCTCTCTGTGTCTCTCTCTCCCTTTTCTTGTGGCGACAGGTCACAAATCTTGCTGCTGTGATGGTATACTGTGGTATTTCATCTGAGGGAAATATGTGTCTAATATGGTCATACATTTGGCAGGAGGTTAGGAAGTGCAGCTCAGTTTCCACCCCATTTTGTGGGCAATGTGCACATAGCCTGTCCTCTCTTGAGAGCCAGATCTGCCTTCGGCATCCTTTCTCAATAGCAAGGCTATGCTCAAAGAGTCTGTACATATGCAAAAATTCCTTAATTTTGGGTCAGTCACAGTGGTCAGGTATTCTGCCACTGTGTACTCTCTGTTTAGGGCCAAATACCTTCTAGTTTGCTCAGTTGTTTTGTATATTCTTCCAATGTGTCAAGTAATTATCTTTTTGTTTTCTCATGATTTGGTTGGGTCTAATTGTGTTGCTGTCCTGTGGCTCTGTGACGTCTGTTTGTGTTCTTGAACAGAGCCCCAGGACCAGCTTGCTTAGGGGGGGGACTCTTCTCCAGGTTCAGTTCTCTGTAGGTGATGGCTTTGTTATGGAAGGTTTGGGAATCACTTCCTTTTAGGTGGTTGTAGAATTTAACAGCTCTTTTCTGGATTTTGATAGTTCGAAGGTATCTGCCTAATTGGGCTCCTGGGTGGCACAGCGGTCTAAGGCACTGCATCTCAGTGCTTGATACGTCACTACAGACACCCTGGTTCAAATCCAGACGGTATTGTATCACAACTGGCTGTGATTGGGAGTCCCATAGGGCGCAGCATAATTGGTCCAGCGTCATCCGCGTTTGGCCAGTGTAGGCCGTCATTGTAAGTAAGATTTGTTTTTAACTGAATAGCCTAGTTAAATAAATACACAGATTCTGCTGTGCATGCATTATTTGGTGTTTTACGTTGTTCACCGAGAATATGCCTAGAAGGCCAGCATCCCGGAGTCACCTCTTCACTGTTGACATTGAGACTGGTGTTTTGCGGGTACTATTTAATGAAGCTGCTAGTTGAGGATTTGTGAGGCATCTGTTTCTCAAACTAGACACTCTAATGTACTTGTCCGCTTGCTCAGTTGTGCACCGGGGCCTCCCACTCCCTCTATTCTGGTTAGAGCCATTTTGCACTGTTCTGTGAAGGAAATGGTACACAGCTTTGTACGAGATCTTCAGTTTCTTGGCAATTTCTCGCATGGAATAGCCTTCATTTCTCAGAACAAGAATAGACTGACGAGTTTCAGAAGAAAGTTCTTTGTTTCTGGCCATTTTGAGCCTGTAATTGAACCCACAAATGCTGATGCTCCAGATACTCAACTAGTCTAAAGAAGGCCAGTTTTATTGCTTCTTTAATCAGAACAACAGTTTTCAGCTGTGCTAACACAATTGCAAAAGGGTTTTCTAATGATCAATTAGACTTATAAAATTATAACACAACGTGCCATTGGAACATAGGAGTGATGGTTGCTGATAATGGGCCTCTGTAGGTCTATGAAGATATTCCATTACAAATCAGCTGTTTGCAGCTACAATGGTCATTTACAACATTGACAATGTCTACACTGTATTTCTGATAAATGTGGTGTTATTTTAATGGACTAAAAATGTGCTTTTCTTTCAAAAAACTAGGACATTTCTAAGTGACCCCAAACTTTTGAACGGTAGTGTATATGCTTTTGTTGTTTGTTCTTTGTTATAGAGCCAAAAAGATTGGTGAAGTGGTTTATCCATATATCTCAGTTTTGGATAGATAATTCTTTTTGATTGTTGTTTGTTTAAAGTTTTCTAATTTTCCTAGAAGTGGTTCGATTCTATGGATTCTTCAATTACATTGAGCTGATTTCTGACATGCCTTTCCTTCTTTTTCCGTAGTGTATTTCTGTATTGTTTTAGTGAGCGTAGACTCAGGTTTTCTGGGTCTCCATGCTTTTGGTTGGACAGGTTTCTCAATTTCTTTCTTAGGTTTTTGCCTTCTTCATCAAATCATTTGTCATTGTTGTAAATTTTCTTTGGTTGTCAGCTTGACATTTTTGTATTTGATAGGGAAGCTGAGAGGTCAAATATACTGTTTAAGTTTTCTACTGCCAAGTTTACACCTTCACTATTATAGTGAAACATTTGTTCCGGGAAATTCTCTCTCTCTCTCTCTCTCTCTCTCTCTCTCTCTCTCTCTCTCTCTCTCTCTCTCTCTCTCTCTCTCTCTCTCTCTCTCTCTCTCTCTCTCTCTCTCTCTCTCTCTCTCTCTCTCTCTCTCTCTCTCTCTCTCTCTCTCTCTCTCTCTCTCTCTCTCTCTCTCTCTCTCTCTCTCTCTCTCTCTCTCTCTCTAATGTTATCTTGCCCTACTGTTCACTAGAGTTCTATTAGGGAAGAATGTGTCCTTGTTCCACCACACCAGACGTGCCTCCCCATCAGAACATGCCTCCATTGTACTGACCATGTTCTGTTCTGGTGGGGATCCATGGTCCCCTAGGACCAGCAGGGTTTAGGCCTGGAGATATAGACCATGAGTTTGGCAATCTGGACTGTTTCCCTCGTCTGGTTTGACTGTAGCAAAAGTCCTTGTCTTGATGTCCGGTTATATGCTTACTCTCTCCTCCTCTTCCTCTTCCTCTTCCTCCTCCTCCTCCTCCTCCTTCTCCTCTTCCTCCTCCTCCTCCTCCTCCTCCTCCAGTTGAAGTGTTACCACAAGCGTTTCCGGAGCCCCATTAGGGATGTGATATTCAGAGTGCAGTTCCACACCTGTGCCATCCACGACCTGGGAGTGGTCTTCGGGAAGAATGAACTGGATCAGACTTTTAAAGGTGTGTGTGCAGGTGTGTGTGGGTGACTGTGTGTGTGTCCCTCTGGGTGGGTGACTATGTGTGTGTGTGTGTGGGTGACTGTGTGTGTGTATGTATGGGTGTGTATGTGTGGGTGACTGTGTGTGTGTGTTTGTGTGCGTGGGTCAAATCAAATCAAATTGTATTTGTCACATGCACATGGTTAGCAGATGTTAATGCGAGTGTAGCGAAATGCTTGTGCTTCTAGTTCCGACAATGCAGTAATAACCAACGAATAATGTAGCCTAACAATTCCACAACGTCTACCTTATACACACAAGTGTAAAGGGATAAAGAATATGTACATAAAAATATATGAATGAGTGATGGTACAGAACGGCATAGGCAAGATGCAGTAGATGGTATAGAGTACAGTATATACATATGAGATGAGTAATGTAGGGTATGTAAACATTATATTAGGTGGCATTGTTTAAAGTGCTTAAAGTGTTTGTATGTGTGGGTGACTGTGTGTGTGTATGTATGCGGGGGTGACTGCGTAGGTGTATGTATGCGGGGGTGACTGCGTAGGTGTATGTGTGCGTGGGTGACTGTGTGTGTATATGTGTGCGGGGGTGACTGTGTGTGTGTATGTGTGCGGGGGTGACTGTGTGTGTATATGTATGCGGGGGTGACTGCGTAGGTGTATGTGTGCGGGGGTTGCTGTGTGTGTGTGTATGTGTGCGTGGGTGACTGTGTGTGTGTGTGTATGTGTGCGTGGGTGACTGTGTGTGTGTGTGTATGTGTGCGTGGGTGACTGTGTGTGTGTGTGTATGTGTGCGTGGGTGACTGTGTGTGTGTGTGTATGTATGCGGGGGTGACTGTGTGTGTGTATGTATGCGGGGTGACTGCGTAGGTGTATGTATGCGGGGGTGACTGCGTAGGTGTATGTGTGCGTGGGTGACTGTGTGTGTATATGTGTGCGGGGGTGACTGTGTGTGTGTATGTGTGCGTGGGTGACTGTGTGTGTGTATGTATGCGGGGGTTGCTGTGTGTGTGTATGTGTGCGGGGGTGACTGTGTGTGTGTATGTATGCGGGGGTGACTGCGTAGGTGTATGTGTGCAGGGGTTGCTGTGTGTGTGTATGTGTGCGGGGGTGACTGCGTAGGTGTATGTGTGCGGGGGTTGCTGTGTGTGTATATGTGTGCGGGGGTGACTGTGTGTGTGTATGTATGCGGGGGTGACTGCGTAGGTGTATGTGTGCGGGGGTTGCTGTGTGTGTGTATGTGTGCGGGGGTGACTGCGTAGGTGTATGTGTGCGGGGGTGGCTGTGTGTGTGTGTATGTGTGCGTGGGTGTGCGGGGTGACTGTGTGTGTGTGTATGTGTGGGGGGTGACTGTGTAGGTATATGTGTGCGGGGGTGACTGTGTGTGTGTATGTATGCGGGGGTGACTGCGTAGGTGTATGTGTGCGGGGGTTGCTGTGTGTGTGTATGTGTGCGTGGGTGACTGTGTGTGTGTATGTGTGCGGGGGTGACTGTGTGTGTGTATGTGTGCGGGGGTGACTGTGTGTGTGTATGTGTGCGGGGTTGCTGTGTGTGTGTGTGTATGTGTGCGGGGGTGACTGCGTAGGTGTATGTGTGCGGGGGTTGCTGTGTGTGTGTATGTGTGCGGGGTGACTGCGTAGGTGTATGTGTGCGGGGGTTGCTGTGTGTGTGTATGTGTGCGTGGGTGACTGTGTGTGTGTATGTGTGCGGGGGTGACTGCGTAGGTGTATGTATGCGGGGGTGACTGTGTGTGTGTATGTGTGCGGGGGTGACTGTGTGTGTGTATGTGTGCGGGGGTGACTGCGTAGGTGTATGTATGCGGGGGTGACTGTGTGTGTGTATGTATGCGGGGGTGACTGTGTGTGTGTATGTGTGCGTGGGTGACTGTGTGTGTGTATGTGTGCGGGGGTGACTGTGTGTGTGTATGTATGCGGGGGTGACTGCGTAGGTGTATGTGTGCGGGGGTTGCTGTGTGTGTGTATGTATGCGGGGGTGACTGCGTAGGTGTATGTGTGCGGGGGTGACTGTGTGTGTGTATGTATGCGGGGGTGACTGCGTAGGTGTATGTGTGCGGGGGTTGCTGTGTGTGTGTATGTATGCGGGGGGTGACTGCGTAGGTGTATGTGTGCGGGGTTGACTGTGTGTGTGTATGTATGCGGGGGTGACTGTGTGTATGTGTGCGTGGGTGACTGTGTGTGTGTATGTATGCGGGGGTGACTGTGTGTGTGTATGTATGCGGGGGTGACTGCGTAGGTGTATGTGTGCGGGGGTTGCTGTGTGTGTGTATGTGTGCGTGGGTGACTGCGTAGGTGTATGTGTGCGGGGGTGACTGAGTAGGTGTATGTGTGCGGGGGTGACTGCGTAGGTGTATGTGTGCGGGGGTGACTGTGTGTGTATATGTGTGCGGGGGTGACTGTGTGTGTGTATGTATGCGGGGGTGACTGCGTAGGTGTATGTATGCGGGGGTGACTGCGTAGGTGTATGTGTGCGGGGTTGCTGTGTGTGTGTATGTGTGCGGGGGTGACTGTGTGTGTGTATGTATGCGGGGGTGACTGCGTAGGTGTATGTGTGCGGGGGTTGTTGTGTGTGTGTGTATGTGTGTGGGGGTGACTGTGTGTGTATATGTGTGCGGGGGTGACTGTGTGTGTGTATGTGTGCGGGGGTGACTGTGTGTGTGTGTGTATGTGTGCGGGGGGACTGCGTAGGTGTATGTGTGCGGGGGTTGCTGTGTGTGTGTGTATGTGTGCGGGGTGACTGTGTGTGTGTATGTGTACAGGGGTGACTGTGTGTATGCGGGGTTGTGTATGTGTGTATGTGGGGTGACTGAGTAGGTGTATGTGTGCGGGGTGACTGTGTGTGTGTATGTGTGTGTGCGGGGGTGACTGTGTAGGTGTATGTATGCGTGGGTGACTGCGTGTGTGTATGTGTGTGGGGGTGACTGTGTGTGTGTATGTGTGCGGGGGTGACTGTGTAGGTGTATGTGTGCGGGGGGTGACTGTGTGTGTGTATGTATGCGGGGGTGACTGCGTAGGTGTATGTGTGCGGGGTTGCTGTGTGGTGTGTGTATGTGTGCGTGGGTGACTGTGTGTGTGTATGTGTGCGGGGGTGACTGTGTGTGTATATGTGTGCGGGGGTGACTGTGTGTGTGTATGTATGCGGGGGTGACTGCGTAGGTGTATGTGTGCGGGGGTTGCTGTGTGTGTGTGTATGTGTGCGTGGGTGACTGTGTGTGTGTGTGTATGTGTGCGGGGGTGACTGTGTGTGTATATGTGTGCGGGGGTAACTGTGTGGTGTATGTGTGCGGGGGTGACTGAGTAGGTGTATGTGTGCGTGGGTGACTGTGTGTGTGTATGTATGCGGGGTGACTGCGTAGGTGTATGTGTGCGGGGTGACTGTGTAGTGTGTATGTGTGCGTGGGTGACTGCGTAGGTGTATGTGTGCGGGGGTGACTGAGTAGGTGTATGTGTGCGGGGGGGTGACTGTGTGTTTGTGTATGTGTGCGTGGGGAATGTGACTGCGTAGGTGTATGTATGCGTGGGTGACTGTGTGTGTGTATGTGTGCGGGGGTGACTGTGTGTGTGTATGTATGCGGGGGTGACTGTGTGTGTATGTATGCAGGGGTGACTGTGTGTGTGTATGTATGCGGGGTTGCTGTGTGTGTGTATGTGTGGGTGACTGTGTGTGTGTGTATGTGTGCGTGGGTGACTGTGTGTGTGTGTGTGTATGTGTGCGGGGGTGACTGTGTGTGTATATGTGTGTGTGGGTGACTGTGTGTGTGTGTGTGTGTGTGTGTGTGCGTGGGTTACTGTGTGTGTGTATGTGTGGGTGAATGTGTGTGTGTGTGTGTGGGGGTGACTGTGTGTGTATGTGTGGGTGAATGTGTGTGTGTGTCTTTGTAGCACGGCTTACACATGTTCGTGTGTGGCCTCTCCCAAAATGTAAATTGATTGTTGTTTAATGTGTGTGTCCACGTGTGTACCTGTGTTTGTTGAAGTGCGTACACATGTTCGCGCCTCTACTGTATTACCTGGCCTCTGTAAAAATGTGAAATTGATTGTCGTTTAATGTGTGTCACTACACAGATGAGAGATTTCCAGAATATGGGAAAGTGGAATTTGTCTTCTCCTTCGGACCTGAGAAAATCAAAGGTACAGGTAATCAGTGTATTTCAAGTTGAATGCTTCAATGCATGCTGCATGTAATAATGTATACACAAACTATAGTTAGTACCATAAGGTAATGCAGCA
The DNA here is from genome assembly GCF_023373465.1 of Oncorhynchus keta. NCBI lineage: Eukaryota > Metazoa > Chordata > Actinopteri > Salmoniformes > Salmonidae > Oncorhynchus > Oncorhynchus keta. Next base: position 1,962,550 of record NW_026290787.1, read on the forward strand.
CAGCATGGATTGGTGTTAATTGATTGTGTGTTGTCAGCATAGTTAACTGCATGTGGTTACGCAGAAAGTACATGTTATATTGTATTTCTGACATTAATGGGTTAAAGACTGCATTACCCAGCTGGCTTTGTGTCTCTCAGGAATGGGCCACCTTGAGAATGGCCCACAAGTGTCGGTGGACTACAATACCCAAGACCCCCTCATCCGCTGGGACTCCTACGAGAACTTCAACAGGGGCTGCGAGGATACAGGAGATGGTGAGCACCAAGACCACAGACACACACACACACACACACACACACACACACACACACACACACACACACACACACACACACACACACACACACACACACACACACACACACACACACACACACACACACACACAAAGTTCCTAGTTGTCATACTTGAGTAAAATAAACCTTAATAGCACTGGAGGCTGCTGAGGGGAGGATGTCTCATAATATTAGCCATAACAGAGCAAATGGAATGGCATCAAACACCTACAAACCAAATGTTTGATGTATTTGATACCATTCCACTAATGCCGCTCCAGCCATTACCACGAGCCCGACCTCCCCAATTAAGGTGACACCAACCTCCCGTGCTTCATAGAAAAGTGAAGGCCACCTTAAAAAGTAGTATTTTGTAAGTCGCTCTGGATAAGAGCGTCTGCTAAATGACTTAAATGTAAATGTAAATGTTAAAGTATTGTTCTTAAAATAATTTACACACACACACACACACACACACACACACACACACACACACACACACACACACACACACACACACACACACACACACACACACACACACACACAGCACAGTCAAACTAGGTGTGCTGGAACAGTTGTTGTCACATATCAGTGGTTAATGGAGTCTTCGAGACTCTGTCACATAGCTGGCCACCCTCAGTGGTGGGGGTATTGAAATTTTCTTCCACTGGTACTTCCACTGGCATTCTACTGGTACTTCCACTGGCATTCTACTGGTACTTCCACTGGCATTCTACTGGTACTTCCACTGGTACTTCCACTGGTACTTCCACTGGCATTCTACTGGTACTTCCACTGGCACTTCCACTGGTACTTCCACTGGTACTTCCACTGGCATTCTACTGGTACTTCCACTGGTACTTCCACGGGCATTCTACTGGTACTTCCACTGGTACTTCCACTGGCATTCTACTGGTACTTCCACTGGCATTCTACTGGTACTTCCACTGGTACTTCCACTGTCATTCTACTGGTACTTCCACTGGCATTCTACTGGTACTTCCACTGGCATTCTACTGGTACTTCCACTGGTACTTCCACTGGCATTCTACTGGTACTTCCACTGGCATTCTACTGGTACTTCCACTGGTACTTCCACTAGCATTCTACTGGTATTTCCACTGGCATTATACTGGTACTTCCACTGGCATTCTACTGGTACTTCCACTGGTTCTTCCACTGGTACTTCCACTGGTACTTCCACTGGCATTCTACTGGTACTTCCACTGGTACCTCCACTGGCATTCTACTGGTACTTCCACTGGTACTTCCACTGGCATTCTACTGGTACTTCCACTGGTATTTCCACTGGCATTCTACTGGTACTTCCACTGGTACTTCCACTGGCATTCTACTGGTACTTCCACTGGTACTTCCACTGGCATTCTACTGGTACTTCCACTGGTACTTCCACTGGCATTATATGGGTACTTCCACTGTTACTTCCACTGGTACTTCCACTGGCATTCTACTGGTACTTCCACTGGTACTTCCACTGGCATTCTACTTGTACTTCCACTGGTTCTTCCACTGGCATTCTACTGGTACTTCCACTGGCATTCTACTGGTACTTCCACTGGTACTTCCACTGGCATTCTACTGGTACTTCCACTGGTACTTCCACTGGCATTCCACTGGTACTTCCACTGGTACTTCCACTGGCATTCTACTGGTACTTCCACTGGTACTTCCACTGGCATTCTACTGGTACTTCCACTGGTACTTCCACTGGCATTCCACTGGTACTTCCACTGGTACTTCCACTGGCATTCTACTGGTACTTCCACTGGTACTTCCACTGGCATTCACTGGTACTTCCACTGGTACTTCCACTGGCATTCTACTGGTACTTCCACTGGTACTTCCACTGGCATTCTACTGGTACTTCCACTGGTACTTCCACTGGCATTCTACTGGTACTTCCACTGGTACTTCCACTGGCATTCTACTGGTACTTCCACTGGTACTTCCACTGGCATTCTACTGGTACTTCCACTGGTACTTCCACTGGCATACCACTGCACCACCTCTCTCCACATCTAAAAGTAAGAGCATACATCTTCCTCAGCTGTTCGGACATTTTGATTCTTTCACATATTCCTATTCACTTTCGTCTGCTTAAGCATGGCCAATCTAGTGACTACCTTGCCCTACCCCTCTTGCCTCCTCTTGTTCTCATCATTTCCCCCTATCTTCCCCTTTCCTCTCCCCGTTTTAGCTGCAGGAGCAGACCCCATGCCCCCCCCACACACACCTGTCATTCACTCCTTTAAATAGCTGCTGCAGAAATAGGTGGTAGTCAGTCGCTCTGCTGGTAACCCGAACCCCTGCACTCCCACCACCACCCCCCACCCAGCTCACAGTGTGGGTGTGCAAGGGGCTAGGGCTGGGGGTCAGGAGATGACGGGACCCCACACCAAACTCCTGCTCACCTCCTCTCACCTCTACTCCCCTTCCTCCTCCACCTCCTCCACCGTACCCCTCTGCTTCTGCAGTCCCACCGCCCCATTCCATAGCCCTCACTGGGGCTGACATCATTCATCATGGTCCCTATTGATTAGTATTGTGGACGGGACAAGACAATGAATACAGTGAGGGCAGTGGGCACCCTATCTTATGCCATCCATATGCCCCAAGTGGAGAGAGAGAGTAGGCAGTTGCACCAGAGCACAGGCCATGACAAGTAGCCATCATGTCAAGCTAGGCCCTCGGCAGCCATTTTGGTGCAGCGGTAATACGCTCCAACATGCCCTATGTCTTGAATAGAAACCACTGTATTATATCATATTCAACTCTCTGGAGAGCTCTTGTGGTAATTGCTATGTAAAGAAGGTCATTGGGAAATGCTGGTGTTGGCAGTTTGATCCTAATTGAATGGACTAGATGTTTGGTTCTGGTTGGCTCAGCAGAAAGCATTCTGCCAGTCCCCTCGTTTAGCTAATTGCAGGCTTTGCTTCCTTAGCAGTTGGATTGGATCTGAAAAATGTGGATTCAGTACATGGTGCTAGAACATTGTGTGCCCACCATTCAATTTGTCTTCGGCTGAAAGTGAACCTCTGTGAAAGGAAGATGTCTGTGTTCCAAGGCTGGGCTTGGGTTTTGAGCTAGGTTTCGTTCGTTTGCTAGCTGCTTTGCTACCCACCTCAATGTTTCTCCGCCAAGGGGTCTACTCTGAAAATACCCTTCCTCTCTCTCTTTCCCTTCCTCTCTTTCCCTCCCTCTCTCAAGGGCTTCAGCTTGGGTTCTGGAGTGAGGGTTCAAGACCGGTCGCTAGCTGCTTGTTGGCCCACCTCAACGTTTCTTCACCAAGGGGTCTGTTCTGAAAACACCGCCCTCTCCCCTCCCTCTCTCTTTCCCTCCCTCTCTCTCTTCCTCCTCTTTTGATCACAGTGTTGTGGTCGACAGGTCAGGTGAATGTCGATGAGGGACCAGCCTAGCTTTCATTAGGTTCTGGACAAATGGAGGGTTTTCCCATAACTGTCGTGACGGTGTGTGCTCCAGTGGACTCTGGTCACTCGTCACATGTCATTAAAAGCATTAGGGCGGTGTTATTTGTCCGTGTGGTATCTAGTCCTAGTCCTAAATGGCTGTTCCACCCTGGAGCGTTGATGTAAATACAGTTGAAGTGGGAAGTTTACATACACTTGGGTTGGAGTCATTAAAACTAGTTTTTTGTATGAAAACTTCTGACCCACTGCAAATGTGATGAAAGAAATCGAATCTGAAATAAATCATTCTCTCTACTATTATTCGGACACTTCACATTCTTAAAATAAGGTGGTGATCCTAACTGACCTAAGACAGGGCATTTTTACTAGGATTAAATGTCAGGAATTGTGAAAAACTGAGTTTAAATGTATTTGGCTAAGGTGTATGTAAACTTCTGACTTCAACTGTATGTGTCAGAGTCAGGCTAGCTCCTGGTAAGGTCTTTGTTTACATATTGCAATGACCTTTGTAGAAATCAGATGAAAGGAGTATATGAAAGATAAGCCTGTTTAAAGGGTCTGTATGAATAACAAGGTTATTGGTAGAATAATACATCACTAAGTTTTGATGATGTATCTGCAAATATGAAGGTGTTCAGAGGGTTTGTGTCCACTTTTAGCCTGGGTGCTGCTGAGATGTGTGAAGGGCATTGTCGGATAGTTACTAGTTGTGAGTTATTTGCACTTGTGTGCATCCACTTTGAGTGAATCTGTAGAAATTAGAGTGTGTGCCTGCGTTCAAGCATGTGTGTGTGTGTGTGTGTGTGTGTGTGTGTGTGTGTGTGTGTGTGTGTGTGTGTGTGTGTGTGTGTGTGTGTGTGTGTGTGTGTGTGTGTGTGTGTGTGTGTGTGTGTGTGTGTGTGTGTGTGTGTGTGTGTGTCTGTTTCACTAATATTCCTTCACTAATAGGACTTCACTAATTGCCCTGTACTCAGCTGTTGACCTGGGGTCCAACAAGGGAAATAGCTCTCGAACATTAGCATTCCATTTGTTTTGTGCTAGCCGCGACCATTCGTTAATGTTAACTAACAGTCTGAGAAGGTAGTGTTAGGCAAACGTAAGTGTCTGTTTCAGGTCTAAACTACCACTACAAATAATCAAGTGGCCTTTCTATTACATACAGTGCCTTCAGAAAGTATTCAGACCGCTTGACTTTTCCACATTTTGTTACGTTACAGCCTTATTCTAAAATGGATTCAATACATAAAAATCCTTAGCAATCTACACACAATACCCCATAATGACAATGAGAAAACAGGTTTTTATACATTTTTGCAAATGTATAACATTTTTATTACAGAAATACCTTATTTACATACATATCCAGACCCTTTGCTATGAAACTCGAAATTTAGTTTATGTGCATCCTTTTCCTATTGATCATCCTTGAGATGTTTCTACAACTTGATTGGAGTCCACCTGTGGTAAATCCAATTAATTGGTCATGATTTGGAAAGACACACACCTGTCTATATAAGGTCCCACAGTTGACAGTGCATGTCAGAGGAAAAATCAAGCCATGAGGTCAAAGGAATTGTCTGTAGAGCTCAGAGACAGGATTGTGTCGAGGCACAGATCTGGGGAAGGGTACCAAAACATTTCTGCAACACTGAAGGTCCCCTAGAACACAGTGGCCTCCATCATTCTTAAATGGAAGAAGTTTGGAACCACCAAAACTCTTCATAGAGCTGGCAACAAACTGAGCAATCGGGGAGAAGGGCCTTAGTCAGGGAGGTGACCAAGAAACCGATGGTCACTCTGACAGAGCTTCAGAGTTCCTCTATAGAGATGGGAGAACCTTTCAGAAGGACAACCATCTCTGCAGCATTCCACCAATCAGGCCTTTATGGTAGAGTGGCCAGACGGAAGCCACTCATCAGTAAAAGACAGCCCACTTGGAGTTTGCCAAAAGGGACATAAAGACTTCCAGACCATGAGAAACAAGATCCTCTGGTCTGATGAAACCAAGATTGAACTCTTTGTCCTGAATGTCAAGCTTCACGTTTGGAGGAAACCTGGCACCATCTCTACGGTGAAGCATGGTGGTGGCAGCATCATGCTGTGGGGATGTTTTTCAGAGGCAGGGACTGAGAGACTAGCCAGGATCGAGGGAAAGATGAACAGAGCAAAGTACAGAGAGAGATCCTTGACGAAAACCTGCTCCAGAGGGTTCAGGATCTCAGACTGGGGTGAAGGTTCACCTTCCAACAGGACAACAACCCCAAGCACACAGCCAAGACAACGCAAGAGTGGCTTTGGAACACGTCTCTGAATGTCCTTGAGTGCACCAGCCAGAGCCTGGACTTGAACCCAATCGAAAAATCTCTTGGAGAGACCTGAAAACAGCTGTGCAGCGACGCTCCCCATCCAACTTGACAGAGCTTGAGAAGATCTGCAGAAAATAATGGGAGAAACTCCCCAAATACAGGTGTGCCAAGCTTGTAGCATCATAGCCAAGTAGAGTTGAGGCTGTACTCGCAGCCAAAGGTGCTTGAACAAAGGACTGAGAAAATACTTATGTAAATGTAATATTTCAGTTTTGTTTTCTTAATACATTTGCAAATATTTCTTAAAACCTGTTTTTTATTTGTCATTATGTGGTATTTTGTGTAGATTGATGAGGGAAATAAACTATTTAATCAATTTTAGAATAAGGCCGTAACATAACAAAATGTGGAAAAAGTCTAGGGGCCTGAATACTTTCTGAATGCAGTGTACATGTATTTATACTCTGGACTCCGACATTGCTCGTCCTAATATTTCAATATTTCTTAATACCATTCTTTTACTTTTTAGATTTGTGTGTATTGTTAGATATTACTGCGCTGTTGGAGCTAGGAACACAAGCATTTCACTACACCCGCAATAACATCTGCTAAATATGTGTATGCGACCAATAACATTTGATTTGAATAGCAAAGTAATTTGCAGTGTGATTATTGGCACTACAATGCCACAGTAGTCATTACCAAACTTGTCTGTTTGATGTTTTACCATCACCGAAACATTTTGGAATGTTCATTCAAATCGTTCAACTGAGATTGTTACTAAGTAACATGTTCACCGCACCCTTGTTCAATTTATCTCTCGGATTATAGCCTTATGAGGCCAACTCTCTGTCCATTGTCTACTCCTGCCCACTCACTCAGTGACCAGACAGAAAACACCACTACACCACTACATGCAAATCTGGTTAATGGGTGTTGTGACTTTTCTGGGCCACTGTATACCCAAGGTAAAACAGATTTATGTTATTGTAGGGATAGGATATCTAAACCTAGACTGTTACCATGTCTCAAGACCGCGTTACCCTGTTGAGCCAAAGCTCTGGAAGCTAACACAAGTCCCCAGGTCATGCAAACTCTGTGAATTGCGCCTCCTTCAGTGCACAATATTTACACACATGAAAATAACCATGATAATCATTATATTTGTTTTTTGAAAAGAACAGAGCGATAGTAAAACTGTGTGTGTGTGTGTGTGTGTGTGTGTGTGTGTGTGTGTGTGTGTGTGTGTGTGTGTGTGTGTGTGTGTGTGTGTGTGTGTGTGTGTGTGTGTGTGTGTGTGTGTGTGTGTGTGTGTGTGTGTGTGTGTGTGTGTGTGTGTGTGTGTGTGTGTGTGTGTGTGTGTGTGTGTGTGTGTGTGTGTTGCTGAGTGTTCACTGTGGCAGGCTGTGGTGTGGGCCTTGTTTATGGTTCTCCTCCCATATTTGGATGTGGCACGGCCCCGGGCATGTCTCGAATAGCTGGGTGGTAACAGAGAAAGAGGGAGAGGGAGGGAGAGGAGAGGGAGAGGAGGGAGGGAGGGAGGGAGGGAGAGAGGGAGAGGGAGGGAGGGAGGGAGGGAGGGAGGGAGGGAGGGAGGGAGGGAGGGAGGGAGGGAGGGAGAGAGAGAGAGAGTGGGGGACACGGGGACACAGTGAGTGGAACAGCCTGGCCAGGACCTTTTTGTTAGCTAACTGTCACCGGAGTTGGAACAAGAGAACGAGGGAAGCAGAGTGAAAGAAAGGACCAAATGAAGGGAAGGATATAGGCTGAGCGGTATTACAGCAGCTGGTGAGTACAGTACAGTAGTACAGTAGTCAGGTCTAAGGGTTGACTGTGAGGGCTCAGGTGTTGATAGGGCTAATGACATAATTGGTAGGTGTCATATGTTTCTTTTGTGGTTTATAACGAAGTTGTGTTCAATTCAGTTGAATTGTTCTTTATTGTGTAGTGGTAGTGTAGAGGTTGGGAATACCTATGTTTTACATCACCTTTTGTTCCTAGTTATGGAAGTTTGAGTTTAATGTTTGCTTGGGTTATAGTATACTGTAAATTGGTAGTAAATTCTCAAACTTATTTTTTGACTTTGGATGATTGAATGAGAGGGTCTGTCGGAGCATGATTTTGGAGTGTTTTCTCAGTTGCAGCAGATGCAAGGCCCTCTCTGCATGTCCTTTATTTTGTTTCTATGTCAACATGGTTGTTTACAGTACCCTTTGAATCATTGAGTGAGTCATTTGCGTGTGGAACATTTTATAAATGTCGCGCAATTATGGCACACCACAACTATTAAGCTGCCTGCTCTAACTTCTTTTAAGACCAATTTAACTTGTGAGTTATGAGTTGAGACGCTGAATGAGGGACTTTGACTGGCCTCGCACAATACGTCATGTTGTATCGTCACTGAGGTGTTTCTATGGCCGTGTGGAAACAGTTACTTCCTTGGATAGAGTGGAGAGTTTGTTCTGGTTTAATAAGGGGCCTAGTACCCCTCATAGGAGTAACAGAAGGACTAGTGTAGTTAGAGCTGGCAGTGACAGCACCATGAGACATAGCAGCAGGTTTACAGCCCACCCCTAAGCTCCTCAGAGCCCCCTAGATACCTCAGCTACCACATATCTGACTCAGTTATCTCTCTGTCCCTCAATTTCCCCCCATACCTCACCCACCTCTTATCTGCCTTTAGTTATCTCCTGTCTCTCACTGTCCCTCCATACCTCAGCTACCTCATATCTGACTCAGTTATCTCTCCATCCCTCAGTGTTGTCGTCCCTGCCCCTACTTCAACTATGATTGTCCCTCCATACCTCAACTATCCCCTGTCTTTCACTGTCTCCCTCCTACATCTGCTCTCACTGTCTCTCTCTGGCTCCTTGCTACCTCAGCTCTCACTGTCTCTCTCTGGCTCCTTGCTACCTCAGCTCTCACAGTCTCTCTCGGACTCCTTGCTACCTCAGCTCTCACTGTCTCTCTCTGGCTCCTTGCTACCTCAGCTCTCACAGTCTCTCTCTGGCTCCTTGCTACCTCAGCTCTCACAGTCTCTCTCGGACTCCTTGCTACCTCAGCTCTCACAGTCTCTCTCTGGCTCCTTGCTACCTCAACTCTCACTGTCTCTCTCTGGCTCCTTGCTACCTCAGCTCTCACAGTCTCTCTCTGGCTCCTTGCTACCTCAGCTCTCACGGTCTCTCTCTGGCTCCTTGCTACCTCAGCTCTCACTGTCTCTCACTGTCTCCCTCCTACATCTGCTCTCACTGTCTCTCTCTGGCTCCTTGCTACCTCAGCTCTCACAGTCTCTCTCTGGCTCCTTGCTATATCAGCTCTCACTGTCTCCCTCCAACATCTGCTCTCACTGTCTCTCTCTGGCTCCTTGCTACCTCAGCTCTCACTGTCTCTCTCTGGCTCCTTGCTACATCAGCTCTCACTGTCTCGCTCCTACATCTGCTCTCACTGTCTCTCTCTGGCTCCTTGCTACCTCAGCTCTCACTGTCTCTCTCTGGCTCCTTGCTACCTCAGCTCTCACTGTCTCTCTCTGGCTCCTTGCTCCATCAGCTCTCACTGTCTCCCTCCTACATCTGCTCTCACTGTCTCTCTCTGGCTCCTTGCTACATCAGCTCTCACTGTCTCTCTCTGGCTCCTTGCTACCTCAGCTCACAGCTCTCACTGTCTCTCACTCTGGCTCCCTCCTACATCTGCTCTCACTGTCTCTCTCTGGCTCCTTGCTACCTCAGCTCTCACAGTCTCTCTCTGGCTCCTTGCTATATCAGCTCTCACTGTCTCCCTCCTACATCTGCTCTCGCTGTCTCTCTCTGGCTCCTTGCTACCTCAGCTCTCACTGTCTCTCTCTGGCTCCTTGCTACCTCAGCTCTCACTGTCTCTCTCTGGCTCCTTGCTACCTCAGCTCTCACAGTCTCTCTCTGGCTCCTTGCGCTCCCTACATCAGCTCTCACTGTCTCCCTCCTACATCTGCTCTCGCTGTCTCTCTCTGGCTCCTTGCTACCTCAGCTCTCACTGTCTCTCTCTGGCTCCTTGCTACCTCAGCTCTCACAGTCTCTCTCTGACTCCTTGCTACCTCAGCTCTCACAGTCTCTCTCTGGCTCCTTGCTACCTCAGCTCTCACAGTCTCTCTCTGGCTCCTTGCTACCTCAGCTCTCACAGTCTCTCTCTGGCTCCTTGCTACCTCAGCTCTCACAGTCTCTCTCTGACTCCTTGCTACCTCAGCTCTCACAGTCTCTCTCTGACTCCTTGCTACCTCAGCTCTCACAGTCTCTCTCTGACTCCTTGCTACCTCAGCTCTCACAGTCTCTCTCTGGCTCCTTGCTACCTCAGCTCTCACTGTCTCTCTCTGGCTCCTTGCTACCTCAACTCTCACAGTCTCTCTCTGACTCCTTGCTACCTCAGCTCTCACAGTCTCTCTCTGACTCTCTATACCATTTACAGCGATGGCGTATAGGTTTTATTTTAGGGGTATGCCAGAGTCTGGATCTTCCAGTGATCCTTGCAGACAGTCGTCAACTCCCAGACAGAGAGATAGGCAGACATCATGACATGTAATCTTTAGTTCAGTTACTGATATGACTTCCATGCTATTACTACCAAATACAGATGGGTTGGCAGACAGACAGACAGGCTGACAGGCAGACAAGTTGACAGACATCTCCATGACAGTTATCTTTACCACACATACTGATACGGCTGTCATAACACCTATTGGACTAACTGACTGACAGACAGACAGACAGACAAACAGTAAGACACGTCTCTATGACAGACAGACAGACAGACAGACAGACAGACAGACAGACAGACAGACAGGCAGGCAGGCAGGCAGGCAGGCAGGCAGGCAGGCAGGCAGGCAGACAGACAGACAGACAGACAGACAGACAGACAGACAGACAGACAGACAGACAGACAGACAGACAGACCGACTAGCCCTAGTGTTTGTCATTCAACCATCTTCATGAGGCTCTGGAATTCAGACTGCTGGGTGGCACAGCGATATCAAAGCCCGTCCCTGCTGAGGTGGGTGTCATGTCCCATAGAGAGACGCCCTTTAGGCTGTCTGGCAGAGTCAGGCCATGACATCATCTAATGGGGACGTGTTGTCTGTGTGGTGTGTGGCTGAGATGACACCTAGGGGCTATTGCTGGTCAGGGTGATTCACACCTGGCCAGCCCCCAACATTGCCCAACAGGCACAGATCCAGGATCAGCTTATTGTCACCAAATACTAATTTGAACTGTTTATGGGAGAGACTGTGTGCAGGGGGCAACTACAGACAGACCCTTAGTTTTATACTGTGCTTCTAGACCGGCTGCAGATTTTTCTCATTATTCTTTCACTTTTTATCTATTTCGGTCCTCCTCTCTCTCTTTGTAGAGATTTCTCTGTGTGGGTTTCTCTTACTCAAATCAAATCAAATCAAATGTATTTATATAGCCCTTCGTACATCAGCTGATATCTCAAAGTGCTGTTACCTCCCTCCCTCCCTCCCTCCCTCCCTCCCTCCCTCCCTCCCTCCCTCCCTCCCCCCTCCCTCCCTCCCTCTCTCAATTCAATTCAATTCAATTCAAGGGCTTTATTGGCATGGGAAACATGTGTTAACATTGCCAAAGCAAGTGAGGTAGACAACATACAAAGTGAATATATAAAGTGAAAACAACAAAAATTAACAGTAAACATTACACATACAACAGTTTCAAAACAGTAAAGACATTACAAATGTCATATTATATATATATATATATACAATGTGCAAATAATTAAAGGACACAAGATAAAATAAATAAGCATAAATATGGGTTGTATTTACAATGGTGTTTGTTCTTCACTGGTTGCCCTTTTCTCGTGGCAACAGGTCACAAATCTTGCTGCTGTGATGGCACACTGTGGAATTTCACCCAGTAGGTATGGGAGTTTTTCAAAATTGGATATGTTTTCGAATTCTTTGTGGATCTGTGTGATCTGGGGAAATATGTCTCTCTAATATGGTCATACATTGGGCAGGAGGTTAGGAAGTGCAGCTCAGTTTCCACCTCATTTTGTGGGCAGTGAGCACATAGCCTGTCTTCTTGAGAGCCATGTCTGCCTACGGCGGCCTTTCTCAATAGCAAGGCTATGCTCACTGAGTCTGTACATAGTCAAAGCTTTCCTTAATTTTGGGTCAGTCACAGTGGTCAGGTATTCTGCCGCTGTGTACTCTCTGTGTAGGGCCAAATAGCATTCTAGTTTGCTCTGTTTTTTTTGTTAATTCTTTCCAATGTGTTAAGTAATTATCTTTTTGTTTTCTCATGATTTGGTTGGGTCTAATTGTGCTGTTGTCCTGGGGCTCTGTAGGGTGTGTTTGTGTTTGTGAACAGAGCCCCAGGACCAGTTTGCTTAGGGGACTCTTCTCCAGGTTCATCTCTGTTTGTGATGGCTTTGTTATGGAAGGTTTGTGAATCGCTTCCTTTTAGGTGGTTGTAGAATTTAATGGCTCTTTTCTGGATTTTGATAATTAGTGGGTATCGGCCTAATTCTGCTCTGCATGCATTATTTGGTGTTTTACGTTGTACACGGAGGATATTTTTGCAGAATTCTGCGTGCAGAGTCTCAATTTGGTGTTTGTCCCATTTTGTGAAGTCTTGGTTGGTGAGCGGACCCCAGACCTCACAACCATAAAGGGCAATGGGCTCTATGACTGATTCAAGTATTTTTAGCCAAATCCTAATTGGTATGTTGAAATTTATGTTTCTTTTGATGGCATAGAATGCCCTTCTTGCCTTGTCTCTCAGATCGTTCACACCTTTGTGGAAGTTACCTGTGGCGCTGATGTTTAGGCCAAGGTATGTATAGTTTTTGTGTGCTCTAGGGCAACAGTGTCGAGATGGAATTTGTATTTGTGGTCCTGGTGACTCGACCTTTTGGAACACCATTATTTTGGTCTTACTGAGATTTACTGTCCAGGTCTCAGAATCTGTGCATAAGATCTAGGTGCTGCTGTAGGCCCTCCTTGGTTGGTGACAGAAGCACCAGATCATCAGCAAACAGCAGACATTTGACCGGATTCTAGCAGGGGGAGGCCGGGTGCTGCAGACTTTTCTAGTGCCCGCGCCAGTTCGTTGATATATATGTTGAAGAGGGTGGGGCTTAAGCTGCATCCCTGTCTAACCCCACGACCCTGTGTGAAGAAATGTGTGTGTTTTTTGCCAATTTTAACCGCACACGTGTTGTTTGTGTACATGGATTTTATAATGTCGTATGTTTTACCCCCAACACCACTTTCCATCAGTTTGTATAGCAGACCCTCAAATTGAGCCAGGTTTTTTGAAATCAACAAAGCATGAGACTTCTCTTGTTTTGGTTTGTTTGGTTGAAGGCTTTTTTCAACAAAGCATTTCCTTTGTTTTGGTTTGTTTGGTTGTCAATTAAGGTGTGCAGGGTGAATACAAGCGGTAATTTGGTAAAAGCCAATTTGACATTTGCTCAGTACATTGTTTTCATTTTGTCTGCTATTAATAATAATGCAGAGGATTTTCCCAAGGTTACTGTTGACACATATTCCACGGTGTTTTGGGGTCAAATTTGTCTCCACTTTTGTGGATTGGGGTGATCAGAGTATGATGTTGTTTTAGTATAGCTCTCTGGCTGTTTTAGATGTGTGACTGACTCTGCGGTTTTAGTATTGTTTGTTTATGTATTTAACTAGCCTCCAGGACCTGCTGTTTTCATCCCATCATGCCCCTCTCTCTAGCAGCATGCCTTCCTTCCTGGTTTTACAGGCCCCGGTTTGTTCCTGTTTGCCCCCCGCTAACCCCGTGTTGTCCCATTTCCTCTCCCCCTCATCAGTAAGACCCGAAAGACCCGCGGCACAGGTCAACTATTTCCCTTAAATAGTGCTGTGTGTGTGTGTGAGAGAGTATGTGTGAGGAGAGAGGGGCTTTCGTGTGTGTTTCTCTATGCGTGTAGTGAGCTGTGGGGTTGTGGGTTGGGAATTTATGAGAGTAACGTGTATCCCATACAGTCAGACCCAGAGCACACCGCAAGGAAGACTTCTACACTACATTCCTCTCACACACTCAGAGGAACAGGAACTTTTCTGAGGAACACGTTTGGGTGGTGTGTGTGAGAGTGTATGTTGTCATACTCTAATGTGTGTCTTTCTTTCTCAGTGTCCGTATCTATATATCTTTTTTAGCCAGTGTTCTTTGTTCCACTTGATCATCTGAGGGGATATTAGGTTAACTCCTTACCAGATCCACAACACTGTTGGTCTTGTCTTCATCCAGTCACACCATGGAGGTTCTGCCACGGTGCTGCTAGCTAGCTTAGCACAATCAGTAGCCACCCAGCAGGGGATTTCTCTTTAAGTGGGCTGTAGTATTTTCCCACCCTTAAGTGTGTGTGTATAGAGTGTATTCGGTAAGTACTCAAACCACTTGACTTTTTCAACATTTTGTTATATTACAGACTTATTCTGAAATAGATTAAATTGTGTTTTCCCCTCATCAATCTACACACAATACCCCATAATGACAAAGCAAAAACAGGTTTTTAGAAATGTTTGCAAACCTGAAAAATTACATTTACATAAGCTTTCAGACCCTTTACTTAGTACTTTGTTGAAGCACCTTGGGCAGTGATTACAGCCTCTTCTTAGGTAGGAAGCTACAAGCTTGGCACACCTGTATTTGGGAAGTTTCTCCCATTCCTCTCTGCAGATCCTCTGAAGCTCTTTCAGGTTGGATGGGGAGCGTCGCTGCAGAGATGTTTGATTGGGTTCAAGTCCGGGTTCTGGCTGGGCCACTCAAGGGCATTCAGAGACTTGTCCCAAAGCCACTCCTGCGTTGTCTTGGCTGTGTGCTTAGGGTCGTTGTCCTTTTGGAACGTGAACCTTTGCCCCAGTCTCTCTGCACTTTGCTCTGTTCATCTTTGCCTTGATCCTGACTAGTCTCCCAGTCCCTGCCGCTGAATAACATCCCCACAGCATGATGCTGCCACCAAATAAAAATCAAATCAAATGTATTTATAAAGCCCTTCATACATCAGCTGATATCTCAAAGTGCTGTATAGAAACCCAGCCTAAAACCCCAATCAGCAAGCAATGCAGGTGTAGAAGCACCACCACCATGCTTCACCGTAGGGATGGTACCAGGTTTCTTCCAGACGTGACGCTTGGCATTCAGGCCAAAGAGTTCAGTCTTGGTTTCACCAGACCAGAGAATCTTGTTTCTCATAGTCTGGGAGTCATTATGTCCCTTTTGGCAAACTCCAAGTGGGCTGTCTTTTACTGATGCGTGGCTTCGGTTTTGGTCACTCTACCATAAAGGCCTGATTGGTGGAGTGCTGCAGATATGATTTTTCTGGAAGGTTCTCCCATCTCCACAGAGGAACTCTGAAGCTCTGTCAGAGTGACCATCGGGTTCTTGGTCACCTCCCTGACGAAGGCGCTTCTCCCCCGATTGTCTTGGTGTGTCCAAACTTCTTCCATTTAAGAATGATGGAGGCCACTCTGTTCTTGGGGACCTTCAATGCTGCAGACATTTTTTGGTACCTTTCCCTAGATCTGAGCCTCGGCACAATATGTCTCTGAGCTCTACGGACAATTCCTTTGACCTCATGGCTTGGTTTTTGGCATGCACTGTCAACTGTGGGACCTTATATAGACAGGTGTGTGCCTTTCCAAATCATGTCCTATCAATTGAATTTTCCACAGGTGGACTCCAATCAAGTTGTAGAAACATCTCAAGAATGGTCAATGGAAACAGGATGCACCTGAGCTCAATTTCAAGTCTCATAGCAAAGGGTCTGAATACTTATCTAAATAAGGTATTTCTGTTTTTAATTGTTTATATATTGGCAAACATGTCTAAAAAACGGTTTTCACTTTGTCATAATGGGGTTTTGTGTGTCGATTGATGAGGGGAAAAAATTTTGAATCCATTTTAGAATAAGGCTGTAACGTAAGTAAGTCAAGGGGTCTGAATACTTTCCGAAGGCACTGTATGTGTATGTGTGCATGCCCGTGTCTTACGAGCCTCGCACTCCACAAGGCCTCTGAGGAACCATTGCCTAAGTCAATTGAATGATACATGAATGGAAGGCTAATGATGTCCATCTCTCAGGTTAGCCCCAAACTATGTCTATATATGAGCCTGTTAACTCTGTCCTGTCGACTCTGTCCTGTCAACTCTGTCCTGTCAACTCTGTCCTGTCAACTCTGTCCTGTCAACTCCGTCCTGTCAACTCCGTTCTGTCAACTCCGTCCTGTCAACTCCGTCCTGTCAACTCTGTCCTGTCAACTCTGTCCGGTCAACTCTGTCCTGTCAACTCTGTCCTGTCAACTCTGTCCTGTCTACTCTGTCCTGTCAACTCCGTCCTGTCAACTCCGTCCTGTCAACTCCGTCCTGTCAACTCTGTCCTGTCAACTCTGTCCGGTCAACTCTGTCCTGTCAACTCTGTCCTGTCAACTCTGTCCTGTCTACTCTGTCCTGTCAACTCCGTCCTGTCAACTCCGTCCTGTCAACTCCGTTCTGTCAACTCTGTCCTGTCAACTCTGTCCTGTCTACTCTGTCCTGTCAACTCTGTCCTGTCAACTCTGTCCTATTTGTGACCCACTCAGAATAAATGTCTGTCTCGTCACTGATAGTAACTGTAGGCCTAAATTCAGCTAATGGACAAATAATAATAATAATAATATATGCCATTTAGCTGATGCTTTTATCCAAAGCGACTTACAGTCATGTGTGCATACATTCTACGTATGGGTGGTCCCGGGAATCGAACCCACTACCTTGGCGTTACAAGCGCCATGCTCTACCAACTGAGCCACAGAAGGACAAACAGTGTACCTCATCTCAGTGTTGACAGGCATCTACTTTAGCTGACTACCCTAACTAGCTATTCCTGCTGGGCAGATTCATGTTGGAAGAGATTTATGGCTTGGTCTTTGTTTCAAAGCCACAGCTATCGCCTGGCTAGCATACTAAGAAGCTTTATGGTGGCTCAGCAGCGACTTACTGTACTAAAAATTGTCCCTGTGTTTTTTAAGGCCAGTGAATCTATACTGAAACCCACCCCAGCAATGCTCACACCCAGCTGAGCAGGAATATGTTGATTCTATACATGACATACATCCATCATCAACGTATCCCAATGATGGCGGTGAACTCTCCCATACATCAAAACTCACACATCTTTACATAATCTTTGTTTTTAATAATAGAGAAAGCCCAGCTCACCACAATTCTTCTGTTGCTTTCAACTTAGACACACAGGAATGTGTGTGTGTGTGTGTGTGTGTGTGAATAATACACAAAGCTGATATGTATAAAGAGCCTCTTTGAGATCATGGGCATTGTGTGTGTGCCAGGGATCGAGGTTTATGTCAGTCGTGTGTGTGTGTGTGTGTTTCTGGATGCCTGTACTAACTCACGCCCCATGGGTGAGGTAAATGTGAAGTCTGCAGAGTTCCAGTCATTCCCCTCACACTTTGAAACACTTCCTTTCTGAGTGAAGAGAATGTGTCGAACCCTTCGGCCCCTCTCTTCTTGGTGAAGACGGGACAAAAATCCAAATAAGTCATTTGTGAGACAAGAAAGTCTCGTTGTTCAAATACACTATAGAGACGATTGAAGGTGCTGATGGGTATAGACAACAGGTTCCCATACATTTCCCTCACGGACCATATTTAAAAGCATTAGTGTATTTGAGGATTACAAACAGGCTATTTTGGTACCAGAAAATATGTCATGTGATCATGTACCACCAGTGAGTCATGGACCACAGTTTGGGAACCTCTCCCTCTTTCTCAGTTATCCTCCCATCTATGTCGTTTCTTTCACTGCTTTTCCCTCTCTTCCCTGTCTTCCCTAGACTTTATGAGTTTGGTTAAATGTCACCACGTCCAATCATAGTTTATTTTTTCCAGAGATCTGCCCCTCCTAACAGAACATAGATCTGTCTCTCATAACAGAACAGAGATCTGTCTCTCCTAACAGAACAGAGATCTGTCCCTCCTAACAGAACATAGATCTGTCTCTCCTAACAGAACAGAGATCTGTCTCTCCTAACAGAACATAGATCTGCCTCTCCTAACAGAACAGATATCTGTCCCTCCTAACAGAACAGAGATCTGTCTCTCCTAACAGAACAGAGATCTGTCCTCCTAACAGAACAGAGATCTGTCCCTCCTAACAGAACAGATATCTGTCTCTCCTAACAGAACATAGATCTGTCTCTCCTAACAGAACAGAGATCTGTCTCTCCTAACAGAACAGAGATCTGTCCCTCCTAACAGAACAGAGATCTGTCTCTCCTAACAGAACAGAGATCTGTCTCTCCTAACAGAACAGAGATCTGTCCCTCCTAACAGAACAGAGATATGTCTCTCCTAACAGAACAGAGATCTGTCTCTCCTAACAGAACAGAGATCTGTCTCTCCTAACAGAACAGAGATCTGTCTCTCCTAACAGAACAGAGATCTGTCTCTCCTAACAGAACAGAGATCTGTCTCTCCTAACAGAACAGAGATCTGTCTCTCCTAACAGAACAGAGATCTGTCCCTCCTAACAGAACAGAGATCTGTCCCTCCTAACAGAACAGAGATCTGTCTCTCCTAACAGAACAGAGATGTGTTCCTCCTAACAGAACAGACACCAACAGCTGGAAATGTGTCACCCCTCTGGTGTTTGGGTTTTCTCCATTGAATGATCCCAGTCTCTGAGAACAAGGGTCTCCCCTCTTCTGTAGGAGGCAAACCCTCAGTGTGTGTGTGTGTGTGTGTGTGTGTGTGTGTGTGTGTGTGTGTGTGTGTGTGTGTGTGTGTGTGTGTGTGTGTGTGTGTGTGTGTGTGTGTGTGTGTGTGTGTGTGTGTGTGTGTGTGTGTGTGTGTGTGTGTGTGTGTGTGTGTGTGCGTGCGCGTGCGTGTGAGAGAGAGAGACATAGAGACAGATAGATTACTAGAGAGAGAGAGAGGCCAGGGAAACCCCAGTGAGAGTGTGAGTGATGTCACTGAGTAGGAGTGGGTCCAGGCCAGGGCTCAGGGTGGTTAGCTGCGTGGGTGTTGTAGTTTTAGGAAACTCCCAATGCCAGGAAGGAACTGACAGATTCCACTGGACCAGCTCACAGCTCACGACTCATAGTTCAACGCCCCAGGGAATGGACTAGCTCCACCCCACCTCACCCAATCCCAACATCGATAGGTGAAGGGTGGCACATCTCTGTCTCCTCCCAACCAATGAGAGAGGGAGGGGAAGGCTATGCCAACTCAGTATCATTTGAATCATAGCCTAGTGAAGGATTTCTCCCCTTCATCTCAACCAAACCAAGTGTGATGGCAAAGGGCAACTCTATTTCATCTAACTAAAGGAAAGAAAACACAGAAAGGAAGGAGGAAGAGAAGAAATCTCCAGGTAAGAAAAGCTTTCATGGGAGTTGATTCAGGACTTGGACTTGGCTTGAAGTAGGTTATCAGTCAAACTGTTCTGGACTGGGAAGTATTTTGCGGGCAAAATCAGGAGCACTAGAAGTTCCCTACAAAAATAAGGAACAGTGTGTTCTGGTGGGTAAGCAAGGGTAGCTTTCTCCCTCTTCTCTTTCTCTCTCCTCTCTCTCTCTCATTCTGCTACTGTAGCGTTGTTGACATGGCCTCGTAAATAGCTGTGGTCAGAGAACCTCTCCATGTGTCACTGTGGACCCCCCCCCCACCAACTAACACCCTGCTGTGCTGATGTTCAGAAGCTGCTCCCGATGACCAGATATTACTTGTCTCTAAGCAGCTGTTGAAAGAGAAGGGTCTTTTTGAGATGTAGAGGTGTGTGTGTGTGTGTGTGTGTGTGTGTGTGTGTGTGTGTGTGTGTGTGTGTGTGTGTGTGTGTGTGTGTGTGTGTGTGTGTGTGTGTGTGTGTGTGTGTGTGTGTGTGTGTGTGTGTGTGTGTGCGCGTGTGTGTGTGTTTTCATGGTCAATATGGTCCTGAAAATATTCTGGAGAAGTTTATAGGAGAACAAAGATGATGCAGGGTATTGTAATCAATATGAACCTGAGTTTCTGGTCTCAAATTGGGCCTCATATTGTTTGAAACATGCCTCTTGATCTTATGCCATCCTTCATCATCAGACATGTTCAGGTTTAGAGCTGTTGTGAGACCAGATGTTGAGGAATTGGTTGGTGGAGTGATTGGTCCAGGAAATGGGTGCTGGAGGTTGCCAGGGACTCCTGCCAAACTTAAGAGGTGGCTATTAGCGGAAATGCTGGCCTTAAATCAAGAGTGATGTAACCAACCCATCTGCATGGGAGAACATCTGAGGATTATACACAGCATGCTGACATCGATGCATAAAAACAGTTACTCAGTGACAAAATCATCTCAGCAAATGAAACGTGCTGCGTTCATATAGATAGACACAGGACATGTGAAATGACATACACTGTATATATAATATAGGAATTCTGGTGCTCTCACATACTGTAGATTCTGATATTGAAGAATCTGGGAATTCTGATGTGGTAATTCTGTAGCTGCCATGGCGAGTTTGTGCACTGTGTCTAGGAGATGTTCCACAGACGGTGGTGCGGGGGTCCTTGTCACGCCATGTAGGGTTGTGCTGCCTGACGCATCATGACAGGTCCTGGACTGGGATGCTTGGACCCCTAATGTACTTATACTAGACCAGAGCCAGAGCCAGGGCTGTTATGGTGGGCTGGAGGCTCCATGTGTCCAGGGCTGTTATGGTGGGCTGGAGGCTCCATGTGTTTAGGGCTGTTATGGTGGGCTGGAGGCTCCATGTGTTTAGGGCTGTTATGGTGGGCTGGAGGCTCCATGTGTCCAGGGCTGTTATGGTGGGCTGGAGGCTCCATGTGTTTAGGGCTGTTATGGTGGGCTGGAGGCTCCATGTGTTTAGGGCTGTTATGGTGGGCTGGAGGCTCCATGTGTTTAGGGCTGTTATGGTGGGCTGGAGGCTCCATGTGTCCAGGGCTGTTATGGTGGGCTGGAGGCTCCATGTGTTCAGGGCTGTTATGGTGGGCTGGAGGCTCCATGTGTTCAGGGCTGTTATGGTGGGCTGGAGGCTCCATGTGTTCAGGGCTGTTATGGTGGGCTGGAGGCTCCATGTGTTCAGGGCTGTTATGGTGGGCTGGAGGCTCCATGTGTTTAGGGCTGTTATGGTGGGCTGGAGGCTCCATGTGTTTAGGGCTGTTATGGTGGGCTGGAGGCTCCATGTGTTTAGGGCTGTTATGGTGGGCTGGAGGCTCCATGTGTTTAGGGCTGTTATGGTGGGCTGGAGGCTCCATGTGTTTAGGGCTGTTATGGTGGGCTGGAGGCTCCATGTGTCCAGGGCTGTTATGGTGGGCTGGAGGCTCCATGTGTTTAGGGCTGTTATGGTGGGCTGGAGGCTCCATGTGTCCAGGGCTGTTATGGTGGGCTGGAGGCTCCATGTGTTTAGGGCTGTTATGGTGGGCTGGAGGCTCCATGTGTCCAGGGCTGTTATGGTGGGCTGGAGGCTCCATGTGTCCAGGGCTGTTATGGTGGGCTGGAGGCTCCATGTGTCCAGGGCTGTTATGGTGGGCTGGAGGCTCCATGTGTCCAGGGCTGTTATGGTGGGCTGGAGGCTCCATGTGTTTAGGGCTGTTATGGTGGGCTGGAGGCTCCATGTGTTCAGGGCTGTTATGGTGGGCTGGAGGCTCCATGTGTTCAGGGCTGTTATGGTGGGCTGGAGGCTCCATGTGTCCAGGGCTGTTATGGTGGGCTGGAGGCTCCATGTGTCCAGGGCTGTTATGGTGGGCTGGAGGCTCCATGTGTTTAGGGCTGTTATGGTGGGCTGGAGGCTCCATGTGTCCAGGGCTGTTATGGTGGGCTGGAGGCTCCATGTGTCCAGGGCTGTTATGGTGGGCTGGAGGCTCCATGTGTTCAGGGCTGTTATGGTGGGCTGGAGGCTCCATGTGTCCAGGGCTGTTATGGTGGGCTGGAGGCTCCATGTGTTCAGGGCTGTTATGGTGGGCTGGAGGCTCCATGTGTCCAGGGCTGTTATGGTGGGCTGGAGGCTCCATGTGTTCAGGGCTGTTATGGTGGGCTGGAGGCTCCATGTGTCCAGGGCTGTTATGGTGGGCTGGAGGCTCCATGTGTTTAGGGCTGTTATGGTGGGCTGGAGGCTCCATGTGTTTAGGGCTGTTATGGTGGGCTGAGGCTCCATGTGTTTAGGGCTGTTATGGTGGGCTGGAGGCTCCATGTGTTCCAGGGCTGTTATGGTGGGCTGGAGGCTCCATGTGTTTAGGGCTGTTATGGTGGGCTGGAGGCTCCATGTGTAGGGCTGTTATGGTGGGCTGGAGGCTCCATGTGTTCAGGGCTGTTATGGTGGGCTGGAGGCTCCATGTGTCCAGGGCTGTTATGGTGGGCTGGAGGCTCCATGTGTCCAGGAGGGCTGTTATGGTGGGCTGGAGGCTCCATGTGTTTAGGGCTGTTATGGTGGGCTGGAGGCTCCATGTGTCCAGGGCTGTTATGGTGGGCTGGAGGCTCCATGTGTCCAGGGCTGTTATGGTGGGCTGGAGGCTCCATGTGTCCAGGGCTGTTATGGTGGGCTGGAGGCTCCATGTGTCCAGGGCTGTTATGGTGGGCTGGAGGCTCCATGTGTTTAGGGCTGTTATGGTGGGCTGGAGGCTCCATGTGTTTAGGGCTGTTATGGTGGGCTGGAGGCTCCATGTGTCCAGGGCTGTTATGGTGGGCTGGAGGCTCCATGTGTTTAGGGCTGTTATGGTGGGCTGGAGGCTCCATGTGTCCAGGGCTGTTATGGTGGGCTGGAGGCTCCATGTGTCCAGGGCTGTTATGGTGGGCTGGAGGCTCCATGTGTCCAGGGCTGTTATGGTGGGCTGGAGGCTCCATGTGTTTAGGGCTGTTATGGTGGGCTGGAGGCTCCATGTGTCCAGGGCTGTTATGGTGGGCTGGAGGCTCCATGTGTTTAGGGCTGTTATGGTGGGCTGGAGGCTCCATGTGTCCAGGGCTGTTATGGTGGGCTGGAGGCTCCATGTGTCCAGGGCTGTTATGGTGGGCTGGAGGCTCCATGTGTCCAGGGCTGTTATGGTGGGCTGGAGGCTCCATGTGTCCAGGGCTGTTATGGTGGGCTGGAGGCTCCATGTGTCCAGGGCTGTTATGGTGGGCTGGAGGCTCCATGTGTTTAGGGCTGTTATGGTGGGCTGGAGGCTCCATGTGTCCAGGGCTGTTATGGTGGGCTGGAGGCTCCATGTGTCCAGGGCTGTTATGGTGGGCTGGAGGCTCCATGTGTCCAGGGCTGTTATGGTGGGCTGGAGGCTCCATGTGTCCAGGGCTGTTATGGTGGGCTGGAGGCTCCATGTGTTTAGGGCTGTTATGGTGGGCTGGAGGCTCCATGTGTCCAGGGCTGTTATGGTGGGCTGGAGGCTCCATGTGTTTAGGGCTGTTATGGTGGGCTGGAGGCTCCATGTGTTTAGGGCTGTTATGGTGGGCTGGAGGCTCCATGTGTCCAGGGCTGTTATGGTGGGCTGGAGGCTCCATGTGTCCAGGGCTGTTATGGTGGGCTGGAGGCTCCATGTGTTTAGGGCTGTTATGGTGGGCTGGAGGCTCCATGTGTCCAGGGCTGTTATGGTGGGCTGGAGGCTCCATGTGTCCAGGGCTGTTATGGTGGGCTGGAGGCTCCATGTGTTTCCAGGGCTGTTATGGTGGGCTGGAGGCTCCATGTGTCCAGGGCTGTTATGGTGGGCTGGAGGCTCCATGTGTCCAGGGCTGTTATGGTGGGCTGGAGGCTCCATGTGTTCCAGGGCTGTTATGGTGGGCTGGAGGCTCCATGTGTTTAGGGCTGTTATGGTGGGCTGGAGGCTCCATGTGTCCAGGGCTGTTATGGTGGGCTGGAGGCTCCATGTGTTTAGGGCTGTTATGGTGGGCTGGAGGCTCCATGTGTTTAGGGCTGTTATGGTGGGCTGGAGGCTCCATGTGGTGGGCAGGGCTGTTATGGTGGGCTGGAGGCTCCATGTGTCCAGGGCTGTTATGGTGGGCTGGAGGCTCCATGTGTTTAGGGCTGTTATGGTGGGCTGGAGGCTCCATGTGTTCAGGGCTGTTATGGTGGGCTGGAGGCTCCATGTGTCCAGGGCTGTTATGGTGGGCTGGAGGCTCCATGTGTTCAGGGCTGTTATGGTGGACTGGAGGCTGTTATGGTGGGCTGGAGGCTCCATGTGTCCAGGGCTGTTATGGTGGGCTGGAGGCTCCATGTGTCCAGGGCTGTTATGGTGGGCTGGAGGCTCCATGTGTCCAGGGCTGTTATGGTGGGCTGGAGGCTCCATGTGTTTAGGGCTGTTATGGTGGGCTGAGGCTCCATGTGTCCAGGGCTGTTATGGTGGGCTGGAGGCTCCATGTGTTAGGGCTGTTATGGTGGGCTGGAGGCTCCATGTGTCCAGGGCTGTTATGGTGGGCTGGAGGCTCCATGTGTTTAGGGCTGTTATGGTGGGCTGGAGGCTCCATGTGTCCAGGGCTGTTATGGTGGGCTGGAGGCTCCATGTGTCCAGGGCTGTTATGGTGGGCTGGAGGCTCCATGTGTTCAGGGCTGTTATGGTGGGCTGGAGGCTCCATGTGTTCAGGGCTGTTATGGTGGGCTGGAGGCTCCATGTGTTTAGGGCTGTTATGGTGGGCTGGAGGCTCCATGTGTCCAGGGCTGTTATGGTGGGCTGGAGGCTCCATGTGTTCAGGGCTGTTATGGTGGGCTGGAGGCTCCATGTGTTTAGGGCTGTTATGGTGGGCTGGAGGCTCCATGTGTCCAGGGCTGTTATGGTGGGCTGGAGGCTCCATGTGTTCAGAGCTGTTATGGTGGGCTGGAGGCTCCATGTGTTTAGGGCTGAAAGGCCTGGATGTGTATGTATATACATATATGCACTCAACACTACTGTATTAGAAGATTAATGTTCTGTGTTGACTTAAGCTTCCATTAAGTTGTGTCTCCTTGGAGGATGGAGTGAATTCTCTTTTCCATGGGGGACTAGCTGTCGTGGTCCAGTCTCAGGAAACAGTTAGGAGTCAGGTACAAGTCCCTGTGGCGTGAAAGTGACTGTGATGTTGGGTCATTTGTGAGGAGTTTTCAAAATCAGAAATGTGTTTGTTTCTCCTCTTT
Organism: Oncorhynchus keta; assembly: GCF_023373465.1. Classification (NCBI taxonomy): domain Eukaryota; kingdom Metazoa; phylum Chordata; class Actinopteri; order Salmoniformes; family Salmonidae; genus Oncorhynchus; species Oncorhynchus keta. Next base: position 1,987,684 of record NW_026290787.1, read on the forward strand.
GTTTGTGCACCTTTTAATAGCATGTATTCTTCTTCTCTCTTTCAGACGCTGTTCACACCCAAGGCCCCCTCGACGGCAGCCTGTATGCCAGAGTCCACAAGAAAGAGTCCCTCGATGGAGTGATCACAATCAACGGCCTTCCCGTCCTCGACCACCCCCTAACCAACGCAGACCACACCCCCAACACCCTAACCACACCCTCCCAAGTTCTGACCGCACCTTCCCGGTAGTGGGCCACGCCTCCCTGCCCGCGGTCGACCACGCCCTGTCGGTCAGCAGCGACTCTGGGAACTCGACAGCATCCGTCAAAACCGATCGCACAGATGACCACAGTCTGTTGCTGCATGGAGCGGTGAATACCAACCAGAACCACAACACGCCCAGTCATCCCCCTCTCAGTCCCCAGGAGAAGAGAGAGTTGGACCAGCTTCTGAGTGGCCTTGAGGCCCCCATGCTCCACCGCCAGGCGTACCTGGCTACCTCCACCAGCCCCGGGGGGGCAGTACGCCACCTTGTCCCAGCCCAGGTGCACGTCAGCGGGCATACCCGGCTCATTGCAGCCCCCTCCACCGAAGAGCGCGAGACGGACATCTTGGACGACGAGCTGCACATCAGTCAGGAGGGTAACAGCGTGGACAGTCTGGGAACACTCTCGTCATTGGACGGCCAGGCCACGCCCGCAGAGCTGTACTACCAATCACAGATACCCATTAATAGGCAGAACGACGGGCCATACCTAGAGAAGCTACGGGAGATGCCGGTGCATCGGGTACGGACTTCTACGTCGGCACAGGAGCGGATCATGGACTCCAGTTCGCCCCAGGAGGAGGAGTACTCTCCTAACAGTTACCAGAACGGGAGTATGCAGCGTTCCCAGTCCTTCGGGACCCCCGAGCCTGGAGGCCCCAAGCTGCCCAGGGCCCCTGAGAGGAGCACCAGTAGCAGGGAGGCAGTCCAGAGGGGGCTGAGCGCATGGCACCAGTACAGTCTGCCAGATGACCCCTTCGGTCCTCCCTTACAGAGCACCCACAGTCTGCCCCACTTCCCCCCCACCGCCTCTCAGCATGACATAGAGCAGTCTATCGAAGCCCTCGACATGCTGATGCTGGATCTGGACCCACACACAGGACAGGTGCCCAAGTCCTACAGCGCCCCCTCTGGTGAGAACAGTGTAGGAGGGCCAGCCCAGATCCCCTTCTCCCAATCTCTGGCCAGGCCATCCTACCAGGCAGACTCAGCCATCCATGGCTATAACATTAACTACAATGCCTTTGGACAGCCTCTGAGGTCGACGGCTGGCCGGGTTTCAACGTCGCCCATCCAGAGTCCTGTGGCTGAGTCTCCCCTGTCGTATGCCCCCCCGAGGTCCGCCTCGTACCAGCCCCATACCAACACCACTCCCATACACCCCCCCGAGCCCTACCACATGCACCCAGCTCAGGGGCCTGGTTCCCCCCTCTACCCCTCTGACTCCTCCTCCATCTTCGGACAGCTCCAGATGAAGCCCCTGAACTCGTACCCAGGTGGGACGGTGGTGTCCCACTCCCCAGACCGCAAGGGAGGGTCTCCCTATCATGGCTACAGCACCTCCTCCTCCCCCCTCCCCAACTCTTCCCCCCTTCTCAAGGAGCCAGAACCTGAGGAGGAGAACCTCAACCTGGAGGGCCTGGTGGCTCAACGCATCGCTGGTAAGTCACTACCGGATTGAGGATTAGATTGAATATCCCTGTTTAGTTTCACAATTTTCTGACATTTTCATATTTCATGTTTCATTATGTCATTTTCAAAAGCAGAGGTATTCGCTGTCACAATACATAAAAGCAAAAATACATTATAATGATGTCATATGTGCTTATGACAAGTATTATAATGCATTAGGAAAGTTGTACAACTGAAATGCGCATTTAACCCAACCCCTCTGAATCAGAGAGGTGAGGGGGGGGGGCTGTCTTAATCGACATCCACGTCTTTTCGGCACAAGGGGGAACAGGGGTTAAGCCTGTTCAGGGGAGAACGACAGATTTTTACCTTGTCAGCTCAGGGATTCGATTCAGCAACCTTCCGGTTACTGGCCCACTGCTCTAACCACTAGGCTACCTGCCACTACTATCATATTATAACTGTTACCTGCAGAGTATAACTTTGTTCCGGAACCAAACTGTAAGAAGCACAGTCATAGTCAAATGGTATATCAACGGCCTTCTATCACCACTGACTTTTTCAGTGATGTGCACTGTTTACATGACTGTTTACATGTACTCTAATATATCTAATTCTATATTGGAAATAGAAGCTACTGTTTACAATGTACTCTAATATATCTAATTCTATATTGGAAATACATGTTTACATGTACTATAATATATCTAACTATTGGAAATAGAAGCTACTGTTTACAGTCTAATATATCAATATTGGAAATAGCAGTACTGTTTACATGTACTCTAATATATCTAATTCTATATTGGAAATAGAAGCTACTGTTTACATGTACTCTAATATATCTAATTCTATATTGAAATGCTACTGTTTACATGTACTCTAATATATCTTATTCTATATTGGAAATAGAAGCTACTATTTACATGTACTCTAATATATCTAATGTTATAGTGGAAATAGAAGCTACTGTTTCATGTCCCCAGCTTTGTCTGACCTTGGTAATAGGTGGAATCATTATGACATTGAGCTAGCTAGATAGAAACTCTTAGTTGAGCAGGACAGATATGGTCTGAAAACCTACGGTGAGCTCTGAGCTGTGTCCTACAGCGAGGGGAGAGTTGGAGACCATGGAGATGAGATTTAAGGTGGTAAGAATAGACATGCTGGTTGAGTTCTCAGCTACCATGCATTTTCCACATTCACGTCCCGCCACGTATGAAAGCGTATGGGATGGTTCTCACAGATGCCACCAAGTGGGCTTATTTGGTAGTTGCCTTTGTCCTTCTACCGCAGATGTTGACTTGGTGTTTGATATTTTATTAGAATCATTAGCTGTTGTGAAAGCAGCAGCTAGTCTTCCCGCAGTCCACACAGAACAGGAAACATGCCATAACACTAATGTGAGGTGAAGCAGTGTTTCTCAATCCGTTCTGGGAGATTCCAGAAAATGCACATTTTGGTTCTATCCCTGCTCTAATTTCTCTCATCTCTCATTTTAACTTCCATCTTTATTCTGTTTGTTTAATGACTTTACAGAATAAAACGTTCATTTTCCTTTATTCATTTTTTCTCTCTGTCTTTTTCTGTTTCTGTCTCTTGTTCTGTCCATCCATTCCTCTGCTCTGTTGGACCACCCTTCACGCCATTGCATCTGCCTCTGCACCTCCTTCCTCCTCCTTCTCTTCCTCCTCCTCCTCCACCTCTGCCTCCTATCCACCACCCCCACTGTGAGCAGAGTACAACGCTCGTATTCAGGGCATCAACGAAAGCATTTCCACTACGCCACAATCTGACCGCCATCGCTCTTATTCTTTCTCTGGTTTGTCTCTCTCTCTCTCTCTTGCTCTCCTCTCTCTCTCCCTCTCTCTCACTCACTTTGCTCTCTCTCTCTCTCCCTCTCTCTCTCTCTCTCTCTCTCTCGCTCTCTCTCTCTCTCTCTCTCTCTCTCTCTCTCTCTCTCTCTCTCTCTGACAACATTCCTCTCTCATTTTCACTTGCTCTCTCTCTCTCTCTTTCTCTCTCTCTCTCTCACCTGCTCTTTCTCTCTCTCTCTCTCTCTCTCTCACTTGCTCTCTCTCTCTCTCACTTGCTCTCTCTCTCTCTCTCTCTCTCTCTCTCTCTCTCTCTCTCTCTCTCTCTCTCTCTCTCTCTCACTTGCTCTCTCTCTCTCACTTGCTCTCTCTATCTCTCACTAAAATAACAAATCACTTTTTAAGTTTGGAATGATGTATGAAACCTGGAATATACAGTGTAGATACACTCTGAAACTTATTTCCAGATCCATATTTTAGATCCCCCTAAAGTTATCGTTCTTCCTAAATACATTCCTGAAACTGAAGGAAAGCCTTTGGGAATTCCTGACGCTGTTGTTGGTGTTCCAGGGATGCGTTCCCGTGGGATGACGCCGGAGGAGTCTCAGGAGACCGTCCGCCGTCGGACCACTAGCGAGGGGCACTACCAGAGTGGCAACGAGGACCCTCCAGCCCACACGGGGGCGCCGGTGCGCTCCCCTGTCCACTCGTCACACTTCCACATCCTCAACCCTGGAGGAAGACCCAGAGAGGTAGAGTACATACCCCTGTCCAGCCACAGGCAGCAAGCTCTCTATCTTGTCTTTATCAGCTTAAAATGGTCTTCCGTTCATTGAATAGATCATTGTTTCACTGTGAGAGTAACCATGTGTGTGTGTGTGTGTGTGTGTGTGTGTGTGTGTGTGTGTGTGTGTGTGTGTGTGTGTGTGTGTGTGTGTGTGTGTGTGTGTGTGTGTGTGTGTTGTGTGTGTGTGTCTATGTGACTTTGTGTTGTGTGTGTGGGTTTGTATGTGGACTTTGTGTTGGTTTGTGTCTGTGTGTTATTTTCTGTCTGTGCCTGTTTGCATTACCTCTATGTGTGTTTTATTCTTGTCCGTGTGTATTTTCTGGCTCCTTCTGTGTCTGTGGGTGGGCGTGTGTTATGTCGTGTGCTGTGTGTGTGTGTGTGTTGCGTGTGTTCTGTGTCCCCTCCTTCCAGGGCCCCATGCACAGCTACCGCGAGGCGTATGGGGATGATGATGCTGACGGTCGGGCTGCTGTCAGTCCTATGTTCAGCAGTGGTGGTGAGGCCCACCCCCTGACCCCTGCCTTCCCTGTCTCACCTCAGACCCCTTACTTCAACATGTGTAAGTTCACCTCCCAGCAGACAGAGGAGGCGCCAGTAGACCTTACTCTATTGCCACTGTTCGTCAATCATAATTATGCGACTGCAATAAACGTTAAGTATGTAGTATCTTTCATACTTGCAGTTGAAGCCTAAAGTGATGCACAATAAGTGGTTGTAGAAGGGGGCCCAGTTCCAATGCTTTTAAGATGCATCCTTCTTTAATGCCTTCTTATAAGAGAGGAACGATGCGTTCTGACATTATTTGGACAGGGCCAGAGAAAGTCACTGCTGTTACTGTAATGTTCAATTGTTGGTGTTTTGATTGGGACTAATCGGTGGTGGTGAGTTTCCTAAATGAATTCAATAACACCTTTCTTTCTCTTGTAGAGATGATTCAATGGTAAACGAACACTAATTCCCTCTGTGAAAGACATTATGAGAGAGACTGGGAATAAAACTGAAAAATGACATTTGAATAATTTAGCAGGCACACTTATCCAGAGCGACTTACAGTAGTGAATGCATACATCATTTAACTTTTCCATACTGTTCCTCTGTGGGGGTCAAACCCTGGCAAGTTACATGCTCTATCAACTGAGCCACACAGGAATAAATAGAAGATAATAATGTATTGTAGTTTCAACACTTAACCTATGACCTATAAATCATGTCAGGTTAGACAGTAGATTGCTTCTTGGCACCGTAGAGATACCATAGAGATAAATACTGTATCTATCTGTATTTATCTTAATGATCATTTCAATAGACAGACTGCTTTTGGACTTATTTGGGACCAACCAGGGTTAGGGCTCCCTATTCCTGCAGTGGTCACCGCCACACTGTAGTTGAAGTAAGGACCTGCTTTGAGCCCCCAGATACCCCCCTCCATCTACCCCCTTTACCCTGCCCCACTACCCCTGCTCTGGCCCCTGCCTGCCCTCTCTGGAGGCACTATCTTTGAAACAGACAGACAAAGAATTGATGTGGGATTCTTTGGTAAGTGGAGGATGCATGGAATCTTCAGATTACTGTGTCCAGTCCACCACGCCAACCCTGCCAAACTCTTGGAATCTTTCAGAACTGTGTCCAGTGAAGGACCCTATCTCCACTGGAAAACTGATGGAATCTTCAGATTACTGTGTCCAGTCCACCACGGCCAAACTCTTTTCCTCACTGGAAAACTGAAGGAATCTTCAGATTACTGTCCAGTCCAATCCTGTGGATAAAGTACCACCTAGATGTACAGGATGCCATTGGTTCCCCTGCCAAACTCTTTTCCTCACTGGAAAACTGTGTTGGAAAACTGCATGCCATGTCCCAACACTTGCATGGCCGGGCACGTTGAACTCTCCATTCACCATCCTGGATGTCCTGTTGTTGTATTTTGTCCAGTCCACCACGCCAACTGCCAAACTCTTTTCCTCCACTGGAAAACTGATGGCAGATTACTGTTTCAATGCCAACCCTCAAACTCTCTCATGAATCTTGACTTCTGAATAAAAAAATGGATTGGATCCCAATCCTGGCATGTAGTCATTGTGTCTCCTTGGATATACAGTACTACTATGTAGTTACTAGATGTACTGTTCAGGATGCCATTGGTTCCCTCTCCGTGTCACCAGTCCCTCAGTGAACTGTTCTGTGTTGGTTTGCCTTCTGCATGCCATGTCCCAACACTTGCATGGCCGGGGCACGTTGTACTGTGTCTCCATTCACCATCCTGGTTGTCCTGTTGTTGTAGTTTGTTGGTTGTTTGGATCTGACACTATGTATTCTGTATGAATCAGCTCAGATCTTCTGTAGGCTAAACACTTACAGTTTGGTTTGGTCTCTCTCTTTCTCTCATTATCTATAATTTCTCTCTCTCTTTCTTTCTCCCTCTATCACACTTTGTATCTATCTTTCTCGCTCTCGCTCTCTCTTTCTCTCTCTCTGTTTTTCTCGCTCTCTCGCTCTGTTTCTCTGTTTCTCTCGCTCTGTTTCTCTCGCTCTCTCTCTTCTCTTGTTTCTCTCTCTCTCTCTCTCTGTTCTCTCTCGCTGTTTCTCTCTAGCCCGTTCTCCTCCAGGCTTGGCCAAAACCCCTCTCTCTGCTTTAGGACTGAAGCCCCACCATCCAGCAAACATTCTCCATGGTGGATCAGGTCAGAACACACACACACACACACACACACACACACACACACACACACACACACACACACATACACACATACACATACAAACACAAATACAAACACACACAAACAATCCATAGTGGATCAGGTCAGAACACAAACACACACACAACCTTTTCCCATCTAGGGTTTCTTAGTCCCCCAATTGCTTCTACACACCTGCAAACTTTGGTCTCTTGCTTCTCTTTCAACGGTTTACTCCTCCTCTTTTTCTCACCTCTCCCTCAATCACCGACTGTTTTCTTCTTCTACTTATTCTTTCTGTTCTGTCAGACTGTGAATCTGTAAGCGATGAGGAGCAAGGTAAGGGTGTTTCTATGGCAACATGTGGCACAAACCTCTCATCCCCGTCACACAGAGTACCCATAATCCTTTGTGTTCGGCCATGTTTGAAAACCCCTCGTTTTGACAGGAGGATCTTGTTTTGGCGTCTCGGTTTTGCTCTACCTTCTGTTGTTTGCTTCTAGAGGAATAACACAGTCCCACTATACAGGCTGCAACCGCAAACATTCTGTTTTGATTGGCTATCAGTGGTTAAGTCCTGCCTCTTCTCGAATTTCATTGGCTGCCCAATGCGTCCCAATTATTTTGGCCAGCCCAGAAGTTTCTGAAACGTGAAGAAAGAGTTCAGGGTAGAGTAAGGAATTTGTTAAGGTGTGAGGTAAGGTTACAGTAGGTTAGGTATCACATCTATATTAGGTTGTTAGCCTGTTGAGTGGGCCTGTTTAATGCCTCCACCTCTCAACTTTGCATCTGTGTTAATCTCACTTTGAGTCTCCCTCAGGATGTTTCTTTTCTTTTTGAACTGTTTTGGGAATGACCTCACCAGGTTTCTGTCGGTCCCCCTCATAACAGCATCCCTTTCACTCCCTGTTTAGCCTGCCAATAACAGTGTAATAATAATATATGTGTGTGTGTTTTCACTACAGACGGCCGTGGTTATGCTGGACACCCCCTAAATGATCCTATATCTTCCAGTAGTCCCATCCACAGCCCAGACGGGTGAGTACGGTACTGTTCCTGGGGCACAGAGTTTGGATAACCCAGGGGAAACTCTTGAAAGAAGAGGACTAAAGATAGTCCTAGGTTACAGCTCAGTGTTTCTCTCTCTCTGCAGCATGAGGATGACTTCCTCCATTCGTCTCCAGGCTGACTCCGGCTTCCCATCCCACCCCTTGGAGAGTGCCCAGCACGCCCCCGTTCCGTCCTACGGCCCCCACTCCCCTGAGGGATCCCAGGTCAGCGTTGTGGGCCCCCTCCACACCGTCCCCGGAAGCCCCAACACTCTCCACCGCACGGTGGCCACCAACACCCCACCAAGCCCCGCCCTCCAGCGCCGCCTGGCCAACCAGGCCAGCCCGGGTCTGGCTCGTCACCCCACATCGCCCAATGGAAACAGGGTGCAAGTCCCCGGCAGCCCTGTGATCCCCTCAAGAGGCTCCAGAACCGCCGCCGTCCCTCCTAGCCCTTTGATGGGGCGCCACCCGATGGCCAGTGGCCACACTACGCCTGATGACAGACAGGGGGCACCACCCACGCCCTCCTTCCCAGTGTCGCCCCAGCCGATGCTTCCAGAGAAGAGGCGGATGCCCAGTGGAGAGAGGTCCAATGGGGGGCTGTCGTATGGGACTCTGGATGGGAAGACCACCATACCCACCTTACCCAGTGGAGGCAGCACGCCCAGTGTGTCCACCTCTCACACCCTACCCGATCTCTCCAAATTCTCCATCTACGGTGAGAGAGGAGGTCCAATCCTGAATAGCATCTAGCCCTAGTCTCTGCCATGTTCTTTATAACTATTCAATCTATTCAGATCTAGCCAAGTGAGCGGTCATACTCAATCATGCACAGCAGAAACTGTACAGTCAATCAGTGCTTATTTTGATGGACGAAAGTCTCAGAATCATCCCTATTTCATTGCTTTGACCATTGTCACTACTTCTACAGACCAGAGTCCAGACATCAGGCTGAACGTGAAGTTTGTCCAGGACACGTCTAAGTTCTGGTACAAGCCAGACATCTCCAGAGAGCAGGCCATCAGTCTGCTGAGAGACAGGGAGCCAGGGGCCTTCGTTATCAGGGACAGCCACTCCTTCAGAGGGGCCTACGGCCTGGCCATGAAGGTGGCCTGCCCACCTCCCACCGCCCAGGCCAACAAGAAAGGTACAGTAGATCTTTAATTTTAGTCGCAGGTCTAGGATCAGAGCACCCGAACCGAAATCCCAACCTTAATCATTAGGAGTGAAAGTGCAAAAACAGACCTTCGATCAGAGACCTTTGATTAACCTGTTGCGTCCCCGAGCAATCCCGTATCCGGGAGCGTAATTGTAGCCTCAAGCTCATTACATTTAAGTCATTACCATAAGCAACATTAACTATTCATGAAAATCGCAAATGAAATGAAATAAATATATTGGCTCACAAGCTTAGCCTTTTGTTAACAACACTGTCATCTCAGATTTTCAAAAGACCATAGCTACACAAGCATTTGTGTAAGAGTATTGATAGCTAGCATAGCATTGTAGCATTCAGCAGGCAACATTTTCACAAAAACAAGAAAAGCATTCAAATCAAATAATTTACCTTTGAAGAACTTCGGATGTTTTCAATGAGGAGACTCTCAGTTAGATAGAAAATGTTCAGTTTTTCCAAAAGATTATTTGTGTAGGAGAAATCACTCCGTTTTGTTCATCACGTTTGGCTAAGAAAAAAAACGAAAATTCAGTCATTGCAACGCAAACTTTTTCCAAATTAACTCCATAATATCGACACAAACATGGCAAACGTTGTTTAGAATCAATCCTCAAGGTGTTTTCACATATCTATTCGATGATAAAGTTGCAGTTTGGTTTCTCCTCTGTTCAAAATGGAAAATTGCATGCACCTGGAGATTACGCAATAGTTTCGACGGAGGACACCGGCGGACACCTGGTAAATGTAGTCTCTTATGGTCAATTTTCCAATGATATGCCTACAAATACGTCACAATGCTGCAAACACCTTGGGGAAACGACAGAAAATGTAGGCTCATTCTTTGCGCATTCACAGCCATATAAGGAGACATTGGAACACAGCGCCTCCAAAATCTGGCTCACTTCCTGTATGAAATTTCATCTTGGTTTAGCCTGTAGCATTAGTTATGTGGTACTCACAGACAATATCTTTGCAGTTTTGGAAACGTCAGAGTGTTTTCTTTCCAAAGCTGTCAATTATATGCATAGTCGAACAGTGACAAAATATCTTCTTTAAAACAGGAACGTTTTCATCCAAAAATGAAATACTGCCCCCAGAGGTTCAAGAGGTTAACTGTTTTGTTTACTGTTTTGTTTTTTGGCAGTTGGTGACATCACGAGCGAGTTGGTGAGGCACTTCCTGATTGAGACGAGCCCCAAAGGCGTGCGTCTGAAGGGCTGTCCCAACGAACCCTACTTCGGTGAGTTCCAAACATGCATATTCAACAGAGAACTCGTTCATTAGCCCTCCAGCAAGTAAGTACACTTGCTAATCATGTGTGTGTGCAGGATGTCTGTCTGCCCTGGTGTACCAACACTCGATGACTCCTCTGGCCCTGCCCTGCAAGCTGATGATCCCCAGCAAAGATCCCAATGAGGAGGCCCTGGAGCTGGACACTCCCACTGACACAGTGGCCGAGCTGGTGAAACAAGGAGCAGGTGAGGACAAACTGCACCCTGCATTATTCAGCCCATTCTCTTTCAGTTGATCATCAATCCATTCCAAGCCTTCTATTACAACAGTAGATACATATAACAACAATCAAATAATAATCGGCCAAATTCTGTTTTACTTTTACTATTGTAGTACCTATGTAATTACTATACAGTTACGCAAATACATAGTTTTCATGTACTACAGTGGTTTTGTTTCTCCTCTCATGCTCGGATACCCTGTTATGTTGCAGTAGCACAGCAACAAGTCCCCGAGGAGGCCCATGGTAAATACTGCACTGTGTTTTTTGGGTTCTATTTTGGCATTATTAACCCCCTTGTCCCCACACTACCCAGACTGATATTTCAGCTCTGCATGGTCACCACAGAAGCTTTCCTCTCACTACCATGCCTGCCTTAGTCACATCTTTTCTTGTCATGGTTGTCACTCAAACGAGTGAAGTGTGTTTCTATAACACTGTTCTTTAGGTCTTATGCAGGGCAGCTGTTGTGAGGTTTGAAACATTGTCTTGTGGATTGGACGTGTGTTCTGTTCTCTTTGGTAGAGATAGCATGGCACTACCTACCGACAAAATGCATGGAGTGAGCATTCTGATGGGAGAAGAAAGGAAAGATATGGAGTCACTAATATAAAGCCAGCTGTTGCCTCGATCTGTTTCTCAACACTTATTCACAACATGTTCAAATGATTGCACTAATTGTTGCTACTCCTTCACTGCTTCATTTTCAACAGTGACTGATTTGCACCATTTTTGTTGTTCTCTCCCAGCATGCAATGTTCTTTACATCAGCTCTGTGGACATGGAGTCTCTGACCGGTCCACAGGCCGTCGTCAAGGCAATCAGCGAAACGATGGCCGTCAATCCGTTGCCCGTGGCAACAACCGTCCACTTCAAAGTGTCGTCGCAGGGCATCACCCTCACGGATAGCCAGAGGAAGTGAGTAGTAACCATGGAAACAGGAGCACCCTACACCCATAGTCAGAGCCATAGAAATCTGTCGGTATTCAATCATTGATTCTGACTGCTATACTAGCATGTCAAACTGTTTTACTTGAATTGAGCTAGCTTGGTGACAAACTGAGATTTACAACACTAACTCTGAGTTTTCTCCTGCCCTAGGGTCTTCTTCCGAAGGCACTACCCAATCAACACTGTCACCTACTGTGACATTGACCCCCAGGACAGGAAGTAAGTGTTTGAGACCAGATCTTTCTGCTGTGCTAAAGTAGTGAAAATATTGCAAATGTAGCCTACATAGGGAAGATTTGTTGATTGTTCCTCCAAAATGAATTTGTCACTTCTCGTCTTCACAGGTGGAGCAAGGAAGGAGGTGGAACGGCAAGGTAGGTCTCACAACTCAAATCACTCTATTATACATAGAATAGGTCATTAACTAGATGGGACAAATAAGTCCCATGGTCCACATAGGCCTATAAATAAATACATCAAATCATGAACCATCTCCTACATATTCAAACCAGGCTTTTATTTCTCTTTAAACTTCAGACTGTTTGGTTTCGTGGCACGTAAACAAGGAAGCACAACGGACAACGTCAGCCACCTGTTTGCCGAGTTGGACCCCGACCAGCCTGCTTCAGCCATCGTCAACTTCGTCTCCAAAGTCATGAGGCGGTGAAACCAACGAACCCCCGGCAGCCATTCTTTTGTTCTTCAATTTTTTTTCTTCATTTTGGATTGTGTTTCATTATTTTCTGTTCTCTTTGTTGAGATCTGTTCTCTTTGTTTTATTCTGCGAGATTTTATGTTTGAAGGACTTGGAGGTAATTCAAGATGGCGCCAGAGGAAGTTGTGGCTGGAGTGGTGACAGTGATAATGTGTCTTGAGCTGGTGGAGGAAGAAGGTTTCTTCCACAGGGTAACTGTGGAAGTCCAAGTGGACAAGCTGTGTGCTAAACTAAGTATCAGTGGGAGAAAAGGACACTGACATTTATCAGGTTTTTGGATTGATTTACCAAAGGTAGCACTCAGAACAAGTATGTCATTATTAGATGGTCAGTTTAAGGCATTGTAGGTTTTCTGTTTTATTTCTTTTACAATGGAACAGTTGATTGAAATGAAACAGACAAAAACAGAAAGAATGCTTTCTTCTTGAACTTTATTCTGTCTTCAGAAAAATAGTTTGCCTCAGTGGCTTCTTACTAAAGAATATTTAAGAAGACGTTTGCATGTTAGCTCGATCTTTAAGCTTGGTCCACTAAAGTCATTTGTGAACCCTCGAGTGGACATTTCCCAGGCCTGTTGTATGTTGTAAAGGGCTCAACAGCGAGAAAAATAACCTGTTCTCAACTTCACAGAGCAGATCAACCTTCTCATAAAACACATTGCTTATGTTAGGTCCAGACTTGACCAGTCGATCCTGGAGTGCACTGATTGATTTCAGATGTGGGAGATGGATTACTCTGGCCTGTGGAAAGGTAGCTGGTAAATCTACTGCTGTCACTCCTCCTGTCCACACGGTGGTGCTGATTATCCACGTTTGAATTCAATCCTGCTTGACTCAGACTGATCCTCACCTGTTGGCTGCTCACAGACACTGCTAATCAACACACTGGAAACAAACGCCAGGGACTGGTTCGAGCCCTGGGCCCTAGGCACTGTCCTGCATGTTTTAGTCCAACTGCACCCCCTCCCTCTAAACATCACCAAAACGGCCATTCTACGCTGTGTTCTATGAAGACTTTAACCCTAAGACAAGAAAACAGAGGTTGTTTGCCTTGTTAGAGACTGCATGATATTATAAACCATTTTTGGACTCTACTAAAGAGTCCTAAAAAGAACATGTAGACAGCCTTTTGTTGAAGTAGTTACTCGATGGTGAGATGCGATATTTTTTTATTTTCTTGATCCAACTTGCAGCAGGGTTTCACTGTATCAAGCAAGGTCGTCTTTCATTTTGAAGCAAAAGGGAATTTATCCTCTCACCAGATCGCATCTACATACCTTTAGACAAACGTAGAGGTTGTCACACTGTGTGTAAATGCCTGCTTCTCAAACACACACCACTCACCCATCTTCCATAAGCTAAGGAAAAATGATATTGATATCAAATGTATATAGATATACTACTTTGAAAGGTGACATAGCTAAAAAAAAATACTTATTTTTGTTGCTTTGTTCCTCCATGATAACTCATATATACATATATTGTACAGTCTACATAAAGAAGATTACCTTAAGGATTGAGAAAAAAATACTTATTTTGGCTAATGATTTCAAAGTCGGGAGATTTTGAAAGGCTTTTGGATATATATGGTGTACATTACTCAGTACATGTATGTTTGTTCTAGCTCGTCATGTGTCTTCTTCTTCGCGTTCTCAGAGATTGAGGTTAGGCATGTATGGGATGAAAGCATATGATTTTTACAGGAAAAATGCATGGACAAAACCATCCGGGTGGTAGACCAACATAATGTTCAAGTTTGTCTTATACGCTGCCATAATACAGCGAATAATATCAGTTACCTGGCAAATGTTGTTGCCAGTTTTAGGGTCAGCTCTTGAATATGGATTTACCACATTATGAAAATATGAAATGTTCTTAAAAAAAACAAAGTTTTTATAAGGGAAGCATGAGGACATTTAATTTAGAAGTCGACCTTAAATGCAATATGTAAACAGCAATGTGCAACCCATCATACCGACATTATGATTTGCCAAAGATTCAAACACATAACTTCTATGGTGTCTACATGTTTGGCTTTTTTCCAAGGAAATTGTGTTGCTAAGCCGAGTGAATTCATAAATGTTCCTTCTGTTGCCAGTAAATATGCAGTCCCACATACCACTAACACCACCATTATATGTGAACTTCTCTATTCTCTCTCTTGTCCTCTCCAGTTGAGTTGAGACTATTGTTAACCCGTTTAGAAATACCAATCACTTACCAATGGAATACCACAACCATACAACAGATGCAAACAATTACTTTATATCATTTCATGTGAATATCAGTGTTGAAGGCAAAATGTTGTCTACAATTCTTCAAATGTCTTTTATTTGAGCTACTACGTCTAGCTATAGTCACCCCGATGTCCAAACCGTGGCCCTCCGTGGCCCTCTCACAAGTAACATGATTTATTTATTCTCCTTATCCTTATTTATTCTTTATTTGCTGGTATGTTTTTTTTTAAAGGCCTCAACATTTCAAGCTACACGACCCTGCAGGCTGTCAGTCAGTGTTAACCAATGGAAATGGAATGTATTTATGTGTGGAGTTCAGTGTACAGACGGGGACTTAATGAGTTTGTGAATGTACTACTAAGGATGTACAGAAGGGTATTGTGTTGTTGGTTGTTTTTTTTTCATTTGCATTATACTGTCATGGCTTACCTGTTCCTGAGGAGAAAAAAAACATTAAAGCAATACAAATCCGTTACAGTAAAACATGCGGTTGTTTGAGCGTTCATTTTCTCACTCATTGTGTGTAGTCATCTTAACTGTGTCTCTATGGTAACACATCGCTTATGACCATAGCGTTATGTTTTGAATTTTATGATCTTTATGGCTATGACTCTCTACGTGTGCGTTCATAAATTCACTCTGGGGTGCCAGAGACGCTCTGAGCGTTCGTAAATACAGCGCGCTGTCAGATTGTCCACTCATAAATTCTGAGTGTTTCGCTCTCACACTGGACGCTCTGGCCGAGGAGTAGGGTTGATCCGAGAGCGCTCTGACCACACAACGGCAGTCAAGCACTCACTGGAAGTGGTATGCTAGCTACTTCCATGCATAAATTAGAGAACACCTCACTCTGACCGTTTTACTCACCCTAGCAAAGCTGGTTAGGCTGTTCTCAAGTTACCCAGTGCGTTGGTGACTGTAACTGTGCTGCTGGCAACAATTGAATTAAGCTTTTTAGCCGATGTTTACTGACACCGGCCATATTCAACAGGTGTTGAGCGTTCGTAAATTCATATTCTGCGCTTTGGCAAATTCAGACAACGGTGCTCTGAAATTCTGAGTAGATAGCCAGAGTGAATGTACGAACACGCCCTAGATCAGTGTTTGCCAACTCTAGTACTCCCGACAGGACAGATTGTTGTTGAGGCCCTGAACGAGCACACCTGATTTTACTTGTCAACTAATCATCAAGCCCTTGACAAGTTGAACCAGGTGAACGTTTGGGAATCTGGCATGACCTTTAAAACAGGAAAGGGATGTTTGGTGTGGGAATAGGAAGTTGTGGGCAGAATGTCCTTCTGAGTATACCCGGTATGCACACACACTGAGGGTCATGGGATCTTACAAGGGCTTCTGGGCCAGGTGGTGACCATGGCGATAGTAAACTTTTCACAATCTTGGGTCATGTATAATCTCCAGGAAGTGATGCGATGGCTGATATATGGTAGTTGTGGCAAACATTTAGACACAAAAATACATAATTTCTGTAGCTGTTGACCTTAGGAGTGGAGAACTCATTTTCCAAAATGGTGCTCCAAATATGGGCATTGCTTTACCCACCACATAGCGTTATAGGCCTACCAATTCCAAAACATTGGGTTCATATTCCTCACAAACCATGTTTGTCTACTCTATTGTCATCCCTATAGCAACCCTCTGTTGGCAATAGACCTCATTCTGTGTTCATTAAAAATCCCTTTGTTAATCTGAAGCTGTAAAAGCTGAGGTGACATCACGGACGTCAGTTGTGGGATTAATGAAAACATTGTGCTGCCTGGCTCTGAACTAACATGTTACAGCAGTCAGAGAGCATCAGCTAGGAGCTGCAGGCAATGTTTCCAAACGTCAACATGGCACAAGAGAGATTTCGACAGGCACGTCATGTGCTGATCTGAATTTGGCTTAAAACTCCCTCTTTTCCTTTCTCACAGACCCACTCTCTCTTTCTCGGTTCGCTGTTTATCTCTCTCACACATGCAAGCTTGTGTGTGCTTGCGTGCGTGCGTGCTTCTGTGTGCGTGTACGTGAGTGCATGTATTTTCTCAGGCCACGCCAGCTGTATCCAGGTTAGGTTAAACTGTGCATGCAGAGCACGAAGCCCAGCTAGCACCATTGGCCTTTTTCCTACAGTGAGTGTGTAAATAGCCTTCTACCCACGTCAACGTCCACACACCAGTGGCACCATGTGGGGCTATAGTATTTACATTATGTGATGGAGTGGAGAGTACTGCACATGAAAACACTGCGATGGAACGTTAAGCATCCCCAGCTGGAAACTGGCACAAGTAAACTGGCCTACCCCTCAACCATGTATTCTGTAAGGTCAAACAGATAGAAATGTAGCGAATAGAGCTAACACAATACCCTAATCTACCTGACAGACAATCATAGCTGTTCTACCCAATACATTTCTATCTAAACATTTGGTTATATTGCACCCTGATGTGTGGTGAGAATACCTTTGGCACAAAATGGTCACCGTGTTTCTCCCAAATGGCTGCTACTTTTTGGTAGTAGATGACAATGAGTGAAAACATCTATTTTATGTTCTGTGAATGTCTAAAATCATGAAAAAAAGTTTAATCTCATTGGAAATGTGTTTGGCCATGTGTGTCTTTGCACACAATTGTACAAAGGCAATTCAATTTGATGTCACTCAATTTTACAGCCGACATTTGATACAGTAAAACGGTCCATAGACTTTAACGCATGGACCACAACTCTTTCCCTGCCCTTGGCCTTCACGTAAGTGTGTATCACAGTAGACATCCTAACAACCAATAAAAGTGATATCATTGACTGGGCCATCACTTTTACACCATAGCAGACAGTGCTCAATACAGAAATATGTACACTAAAGTCATGGATGACGTAGGGCCCTATCCCCTTTTACTAGCTGTGTATTTAGCATTGCTCAGGGCCTCAGGCTGATGCATTTATTGGCTGTTGGGGAGAGACTGTCTGCGTACGCCAATACATTTGGCCGCTTGCGTCATGAATCCACTGGCTACAGCAGCGAGAGCTTGTCCTCACGTGGTAAAAATGCACTGACAGATTCATACCATGCAGGCCTATGCATTCCATCTAGAGGAGTTGCACAAGGAGAGTACGACCTGGCTCCATTTCGGGCCGCTTTGGTGTTTACTGATCTGACCTGTACTGGATAGGTGCAAAGCAATATGGCAGACTCTTCATTTGGACCGACAGGTTTTTGTGGAGCTTCTGAAAGGCTGGCTGGACCAGCACGGGAGAGTTGAACAGAGGCAGCTGCTGTCAGTCTGTACGTGTTTCCCTCTTTCTCCGAGTTGTAAAAGCAAGCAGAGCAGAAACTGGCTACTCTTTAGTTGACTGATGTAGCTGGCAAGGTAACTGCTGTTTAACTTCAAATAAACTAAAACTACTGTTTATTCCCAATGCTGAGCTAGTAGTGTAACTGACATGATACATTAGCTAACGTTTCATCCCCTCTTGACTGAGGTGAATGAATTAGCCAGCTTGTAGCTACCACATGCCAGTTCAGCTCAAGCCTGTAGCTATCTGTTAGATAGTAATAATAGCCAACTCATATAACTATCTAACAGCTGTTGTTTGTATGTGTAATGATATGCGCTGAGAGTCGGGAAGCCAGTTCAGGGAGTGAGTGTTTTAATAAATAAACGCAACATAATACAAAACAAGAAACACGAACAACGCACAAACAAGAAACAGAAACAGGAACAATGACAACTGGGGAAGAAACCAAAGGGAGTGACATATAAAGGGCAGGTATTCAAGGAGGTGATGGAGTCCAGGTGAATGTCATTATGCATGTAACACTGGTGACAGGTGTGCGCCCTAACGAGCAGCTTGGTGACCTAGAGGCCGGAGAGGGAGAACATGTGACAGTATGAACATGCTGACTCCCCAGATGACGATCCCAGGGATCTGAGCAGACCGGTCACTCTGGATCCCAGGGAAGACCAACCTGTCGGATCCCAGGGATCAGGAGCAGACCGGTCACCTCTGCTAAGGCGCGGGAACCTGTCGATCCTGCATAAGTGACAGTATGTAAATGTTTTCTAGCTTTTTTGTCCCATTTAAACAGAAGTACAGTGCATTCAGTAAATATTCAGATCCCTTGACTTCTCCACATTTTGTTACGTTGCAGCCTTATTCTGAAAATGATTAAATAAAACATGTCCCTCATCAATCTACACACAATACTCAATAATGACAAAGTGAAAACAGGTTTTTAGACATTTTGCAAATGCATTCAAAATAAAAAAAGAGAAAACATATTTACATTAGTATTCAGACCCTTTCCTATGAGACTCGAAATTGAGCTCAGGTGCATCCTGTTCCCATTGATCATCCTTGAGATGTTTCTACTACTTGGTTGGAGTCCACCTGTGGTAAATTCAATTGATTGGACATGATTTGGAAACACACATACCTGTCTATATAAGGTCCCACAGTTGACAGTGCATATCAGAGCAAAAACCAAGCCATGATGTCCGAGACAAGATTGTGTTGAAGCACAGATCTGGGGAAGGGTAGCAAAATATTTCTGCAGCATTGAAGGTCCCCAAGAACACAGTGGCTTCCATCATTCTTAAATTTAAGAAGTTTGGTCAGGAAGGTGACCAAGAAGCCGATGGTTACTCTGATAGAGATCCTTAGTTCTTCTGTGGAGATGGGGGAAACTTCCAGAAGGACAACCATCTCTGCAGCACTCCACCAATCAGGCCTTTATGGTAGAGTGGCCAGATGGAAGCCATTCCTCAGTAAAAGGCACATGACAGCCCGCTTGGAGTTTGCCAAGGACTCTCAGGTCATTAGAAACAAGATGATCTGGTCTGATGAAACCAGAATTGAACTCTTTGGCCTGAATGCCCTACGGTGAAGCGTGGTGGTGGCAGCATTATGCTGTGGGGATGTTTTACAGAGGCAGGGACTGGGAGACTTGTTAGGCTATTGGTTATTAAAGGTGCAACACAATATTGACTGATCTTGTTCAGTCTTATCAATCACTATTTAACAATGATCCCTTACTTAGCTTGATGACTGGGGGCATTTTTGCTTACTATTTGTTGTTCTAAATAGAGACAGTTAAAACGGCCATGAGTCATATTGGATTGTGTAGAAATGCAGGAAATTAGCTTTAGATGCCCCCAAAGAATGTTGGGGAGAACCCTCCAGACCCCGCGTCAGGTTATGTCCCCCACACTTCTAAAACCAAAGTTGTGCACCTGGATCAGGGGTGTATTCATTCCACCAATTCTGTTGAAAAACATTTCTTAAAACAGAAGCAAACGGAACGAAATGGGGATAAACACATCAATATAAACTCTTGTTTGCAACTGTCAGACTAATGATTACACCCTATATCAGTTAGATGCAGACAAGCGGTATTGCATGTGTCACCTCAAATTCTTCTCTCGACCTGTGTGCACCTACGTTGTAAACTTTTATTCATAGGCTAGGTTGTGGCAACCTCATGATGGGCATAGGGAAAATTGTAGTATTATGTAGTAGCCTAAACCGATCACTGTTACATTGAACTGGGTGAATGGAATATGAACCTCATCTAATATGCTGTAATAGAAATAAGGCCGTGCTCATAAAAAAAATGTGCGTCTTCCCTCATCTTAAACGGCACAGATAGCCACTGGTCTGCATACAAGTGTGTATTATGTACTAAACAAAAATATAAACGCAACATGTAAAGTGTATGTAAAATTGTCCATATGCACAAAAAAAAAATCAAAAATGTTGGGCACAAGTTTGTTTGCATCTCTGTTAGTGAGCATTTCTTCTTTGCCAAGATAATCCATCCACCTGACAGGTGTGGCATATCGAGAATCTGATTAAACAGCATGATCATTACACAGGTGCACCTTGTTTGTGCTGGGGATAATAAAAGGCCACTCAAAAATTAGCACACAACACAATGCCACAGATGTATCAAGTTTTGAGGGAGCGGGCAATTGGCATGCTGACTGTCGAGAATGTCCACCAGAGCTTCTGCCAGAGAATTGAACGTTGGCTTATGGTAGAGAAATTATCTCCAATGTAGTTTGGAGAAATTATCTCCAATGTAGAATTTGGCAGTATGTCCAACCAGCCTCACAACTGCAGACCATGTGTAACCATGCCAGCCCAGGACCTCCTCATCTGGCTTCTTCACCTGGGGATTGTCTGAGACCAGACACCCGGACAGCTGATGAAACTGAGGAGTATTTGTGTCTGTAATAAAGCCCTTTGTGGGGAAAAACTCATTCTGATTGGCTGCGCCCCTGCCCAGTCATGTGAAATCCACAGATTAGGGCCTAATGAATTTATTTCAATTTACTGATTTCTTATATGAACTGTAACTCAGTAAAAGTATTGAAATTGTTGCATGTTAGGTTTATATTTGTTCAGTATAAATACCAGTTAGTGGTAAAAAACAGACACCTCTAGAGTCTGGCTGTGTGGGACGTGGTACCATGACATGGACGTATGGACAGACAGGACTCTCTCGCCCAGTAGTTAACGTGTGCACAGACATGCATCTCCTGCCAGAGCAGAGCACAGAGCAGAGCAGAGCACAGAGTAGAGTAGAGTAGAGTAGAGTAGAGTAGAGTAGAGTAGAGACTGCTGCCTAACCCCGCTGACCCCTGCTGAGGGCGAAGCTGCAGTTACCATAAGCTTAGACCTTTACTTAAGAAAATAATTGAGGGATGCCTTCGACATTCCATGTGGCTTAAGTTGTCAAACAGATATATTTTATATGAGTATTGTGTGTGTGTGCGTGTGTGTATTCCATTGAAGTGCATCAGTCTTATATGTATGACCTAGCAGCTGTGGACAGTCATGGTGAATCTAAACACAGTCAGATCCATGTGCCTGAAACGAAGTTTGACAGAATACTCCTGAGGGTGGTAAACTGAAGAATGTGGTGGATGTCCATGGGGACAGGTTTAAAGAGGCTAGCACTCCCAGTATGTGTGTCAGGGCTTGAGAGAGTACAACCAGCCATACTCTGGACTCATGTAGGTGAGTGGAGAGACACCTGTCACATCAACATGTTTTCAAAGGCTGTTACGATGAAACACGTCCCTATTAAAACGTCACAGGAGTGAAAATTGCAGGTTTTATACCTTCTCTTCGGGACAGGTCCAGGTAATGATGATTAAGGATTTGATTAACGCTCAGCCACCCATACAATGCTGGAGAATGTCAAGACGCCATTTTTCTTCAACTGTTTTGGCGTGGGGTTCTAGGATTCCACACAGCGTACAAAGGTGTGACGCTAACACACCTCCTGAACTTTAACCCAACGTTATCTCCAGACCTTTACACACCCTGAGGATCTCTCTGTCTGCTGGACGTGGTTTATGGATCTGGGCCATGGAGGAGATGCCAACCTTTGACCTGCGTCAGCTGAAGAAGCCTGATGTTTAGCACATGTTGAAGGGTTGGTCCTCAACCCTGGTTCCAGGTGCCTCATGTCCAAATAAACACACGGTGTGTAGGCTACTGTATACCCCGTAGTCTCCCCTCTCTCTTATAAATCACTCTAAGTTCAGTTATAATTCACCACAGACGATTCCCTCTCTTACAACAATAATGTGAGTTTCATAGTCCCATTTCAACCACTAAGAATATGTAACATTTTTAACTCTCCCCACTCAACAATAAATTAAATCTTAGTGCTCAGTGATTAACAGAAATGTAGGTTATTTTCGGGTATTTTTAAAATGTGTTTTGTATTTTTAGCCCTTTTCTCCCCAAATGGTAGTTACAGTCCTGTCCCATCGCTACTCCAGTACGGACTCGGGAGAGAAGAAGGTCAAAGCAATGCGTCCTCCGAAACAACCCTGTGTTGTAGGAAACACCCTACCCCTGGCGACCACAGTCAGCGTGCAGGCACCCCCGGATGCCAAGAGTCCCTAGAGCTCGATGGGACAAGGACATCCCGGCTGGCCAAACCCTCCCATAAACCTAACAATTGTACACTGTACTGCCTTGAATTCTACTTGTCCAGTCTGTGTGGAGCAGACATTTTTTATTTATTTCACCTATATTTAACCAGGTAGGCAAGTTGAGAACAAGTTCTCATTTACAATTGCGACCTGGCCAAGATAAAGCAAAGCAGTTCGACACATACAACGACACAGAGTTACACATGGAGTAAAACAAACATACAGTCAATAATACAGTATAAATAAGTCATGGAGAAGGAGAGAAGAGAGAACAGGTGATTAAGAGGGATAGAAAATATTATTACTTGAAAATACACAACCTAGTTGATTGGTATTCACCAGTCATAAAAGTATGCCTTATTTACTTTGAAGAAGCTAAAATTGTGATTTGGTCAGACAGCATAGGCAGCAGCTCTACAGAGATGAGATGACTTGAAATGAAATAATAAAACAAATATAATACACAACAAGTGAGATATTTGATAAAAGTAAAAGTAATGTGGATGCATGGTTAAGTGATGAGCAGTACTGGGCAGTAATACCAACGTTGGACTTTTGTTTTATTCTGTGTTGTTACAACATTCAACACACATCATGCACTATGCATTTCATTTCTACAAAAAGAATAGAAACACTAATGCACTAGTCAATCTGAGCCTATCGACTGGTATGCTATTCAAGTCATACAATACCAATGTCTCTCCTTTAAACTCCTTAAACCAGCAAGGGTGATAGACATTTGCAAGTGGAAACACACAAATTCCCAAATTCCGCAGAAACAATGTCTGTATTCTGTGAGGGGATCTGACCCAAGAGTAACCTTTCAGTCACATAGTCAGGTTTTGGAAAGATGTGACCCTGGGTGCATGAATGCGATTGGAGTGTAAATACCTTAACAAGCGAAACACACACACTTATCAAATGGAAACATCAGCCTGTTTGTTTTGGTTCTGCTTGTCCTGTACCCATTCCTCAGGTTTCCTCTCCCTCCTCCCCAGCTCCCCAGCTCCCTCAGTTCAATTTCAATTCAATTTAAGGGCTTTATTGGCATGGGAAACATATGTTAACTTTGCCAAAGCAAGTGAAGTAGATAATAAACAAAAGTGAAATAAACAAAAATGAACAGTAAACATTACTCACAAAAGTTCCAAAAGAATGAAGACATTTCAAATGTCATTATGTGCAAATAGTTCAAATACAAAAGGGAAATAAATAAATAGATATGGGTTGTATTTACATTTACATTTACATTTAAGTCATTTAGCAGACGCTCTTATCCAGAGCGACTTACAAATGGTGGCATACACCTTATGGCATCCAGTGGAACAGCCACTTGCATCTAAATCTTTTTTTTTTTGGGGGAGTGAGAAGGATTCCTTACCCTTACTTACCCTATCCTAGGTATTCCTTGAAGAGGTGGGGTTTCAGGTGTCTCCGGAAGGTGGTGATTGACTCCGCTGTCCTGGGTCGTGAGGGAGTTTGTTCCACCATTGGGGGCCAGAGCAGCGAACAGTTTTGACTGGGCTGAGCGGGAACTGTACTTCCTCAGTGGTAGGGAGGAGTGAGCAGGCCAGAGGTGGATGAACGCAGTGCCCTTGTTTGGGTGTAGGGCCTGATCAGAGCCTGGAGGTACTGGAGGTGCCGTTCCCCTCACAGCTCCTGGCAAAGCATCCATGGCTCTGGCACCCTGGCGGATGCGAGCTTCAACTGGAAGCCAGTGGAGAGAGCGGAGAGCGGGGTGACGTGCAAGAACTTGGGAAGGTTGAACACCAGACGGGCTGCGGCGTTCTGGATGAGTTGTAGGGGTTTAATGGCACAGGCAGGGAGCTCCAGCCAACAGCAGCTGCAGTAATCAAGACGGGAGATGACAAGTGCCTGGATTAGGCACCTGCGCTGCCCTGTGTGAGCAGGGTCTGCTCTGCGGATGTTGCAGAGCATGAACCTGCAGACTGGACACCGCCTTGATATTAGTTGAGAAACGTCTGGGTGTTGTCCAGGATCACGCCTGGTTCTAGCGCTCTGGGAGACTGGACATCTGGAGTTGTCAACCGTGATGGCAGATCATGGAACGGGCAGTCCTTCCCCGGAGGAAGAGGAGCTCTGTCTTGCTGAGGTTCAGCTTGAGGTGGTGATCCGTCATCCACACTGGATATGTCTGCCAGACATGCAGAGATGTGATTCGCCACCTGGTCATCAGAAGGGGGAAAGGAGAAGATTAATTGTGTGTCAGTCTGCATACTGCATTCTGAGAGGAGAGACCATGTGAGTTATGACAGAGCCAAGTGACTTGGTGTATAGCGAGAATAAGAGAGGGCTAGAACAGAGCCTGGGGGACACCAGTGGCAGGCTGGCAGTGCAGAGGAGACAGACAGCCAGACCTGGCAGGAGCGACCTGTCAGGAGGACGCAATCCAAGCGCTGAACAGACGCCGGAGATGCCCAACTCAGGAGAGGGTGGGAGGAGGATCTGATGGTTCACAGTATCGAAGGCAGCCGATAGGTCTAGAAGGATGAGCAGAGGAGAGAGAGTTAGCTTTAGAGTGCGGAGGCGCCTCCGTGATACAGAGAGAAAGAGCAGTCTCGGATTGAATGACAGGAAGTCTTGAAACCTGACTGATTTGGATCAAGAAGGTCATTCTGGAGAGAGATAGCGGTAGAGCTGGCCAAGGACGTACGCTGAGAGTTTGGAGAAAAGAGAGAGAGGGATACTGGTCTGCTAGGGATGACATCTGAGGGATCGAGTGGGTTTTTTCAGAAGAGGTGCAACTCTCGCTCTCTTGAGACGGGAGGGACGTACCACGCGGTCAGGATGAGTTGATGAGCCAGGTGAGGTAATGGGAGAAGGTCTCCGGAGGAAATGTCTGCAGAAGAGAGGACAGGGATAGGGTCAATTTCGGGCAGGTTGTTGGGCGCCGGCCGTCAAGACGCGAGATTTCATCTGAGAGAGAGGGGAGAAAGAGGTCAGAGCATAGGTGTGGGCACTCCTGGCAGCCAGCGGTGTCGTTTGACTCTAGCAAACGAGGATCGGATGTCGTCGACCTTCTTTTCAAAATGGTTGGCTGAAGTCATCTGCACCTGAGGGACCTTTGGGGGATTCAGGAGGGAGGAGAAGGTGGCAAAAGAGCTTCCTAGGGTTAGAGGCAGATGCTTGGAATTTAGAATGGTAGAAAGTGGCTTTAGCAGCAGATTCAGAACGGAAAATTTCAGAGAGAGGAGTCGACCAAGATGCAGCGTGTATATTGCGATCCATGTTTCTCCATAAACGTAACTCGAATCAATACAAAGCCTGTTCAACAAAACAATGGTATTCGAAAACCGAAACAGCCTTTTCTTGGTGGCAAAGCTAACATATTGCTGCTGTGATGGCACACTTGTTGCTGTGGTATTTCACCCAATGAATATAGGAGTTTATCAAAATTGGGTTTGTTTTCAAATTATTTGTGGATCATTTTGTGGGCAGTGTGCACATAGCCTGTCTTCTCGAGAGCCCCCACTCGGCACTTTGTCATGGCCCTTTCTCAATAGCAAGGCTATGCCAGTGTAATGGTGTTTGTTATTCACTGGTTGCTCTTTATCAAATGGAATTAGGGCGTACAAACAGACAGGTGCGTGCTTGAACAACTAGTGGGTGAAAATAAATGCGTGCTTGAACAACTAGTGGGTGAAAATAAATCTAATGATTTTTTGAGCACTTTGTGATTTCCAGCTACATCAATCCACAGGGAAAACTGCACACAAATAATTGCTTTGTCCGAGTTAATGGACGATCGATGATGTGGGCTTGCCCTTTGGGACTTCACATCGTTACCCAGTTGGAGTGACATTGACATCTGTCCAACCCCCTCCTTCAGGAATAGCCTAAGGCCTAGTGCCTGATTGAGACCACTAGAGACAGACAGACCACTCTCACTCCCCAACCCCTGGTCATAAGCCAATCCTCTATTTCACCAGTTCACAGTTCCTGGGGGCTTGGTTAAGATAACAACCATTAGTTCAGCCCAATTAGACATGGAAACAGTCTCTCTATACAGTGTGCTGGGCCTCTGTCCAGTCTCTACAAACACATGCTGATTGAGTCTTGTTCAACTCAGCGTTAGGCCAGATGTTTCTCTGCATGGTGCTATGTCTGTTTGTCAATCCATTGAGTTGATCCACTGGCCCCTCACATCCTTTCCCAGACCGGCCCTCAGCCGTGGCCCCAGCCCTCCTAACACCTTGTCCACTCCCTCCTGACCCACTGCACACTGATCTGCTGCTGGAAGGGTTTTCCGGAACATTGACTGAGCTGTAGGTCTACTTACTTCCAGCTCCCTGGTTTGAAGTGCAGCCTCAGAAAGAGTTGTGTGGGAACTCCCCAGCTAGCGCCCAACGTTCTGAGAACCATTTGTTTCTTAGGTATTTCAGTCCTTTAACATTACGTTTCCTCATGGTTTTCTTTGAAGTCATGTTCTCAGAATGTTAAGAAATAACGACCGTCTGGATCAAGAAAACTCTGAGATTTCCAGTATGGTGTCCGTGAGGTAGATCTGTTTGGCATTTCCTTTCTTTACTAAAAATATGCCTCTTAAATAGGAAAGAACTTGACTCTGAAGTCAAGAAATAACTGAAACGTTATTTTGCAAACTGCATGTATTTGGCAAATACTAGATTGTCTCTATTTGTCAAACAAACAGCAAAACAATGCACCATGGACCAAGTAGTTGACGACTCGACTAAAGTGAGTTTAGAGACACTACTAACAGAAATTTGCTCTAGCAATGAGAAATTGGCCAAGCAGAGGACGAAAATATCTGATGATGTTAAAAAAACGCTTGAAGGAGGCCAAAAGCAGCTTAACCCTGGAGAACATCGCACGAGGAAAGCTACAGAAAACCATGGATGAACAAAAACATCATTATGGGCTTACTGAAATATTAAATGGGATGGAGGACTTCAGTCACCTTCCAAATATTTATTTAGTACATTCCTCGAAAGCTGTGAAACAACCGGAACGGAGGAATTTACTGGAAAAGGTAATACCACAACTACTGGGCCAGGAGAACTATTGTTTGTACAGATGAACGTGGTACCTTCAGGCGTTTAGAAATTGCTCCCAAGGATGAACCAGACTTGTGGAGATCTACAATTTTTTTCTGAGGTCTTGGCTGATTTCTTTTGATTTTCCCATGATGTCAAGCAAAATGGCACTGAGTTTGAATGTAGACCTTGAAATACATCCACAGGTACACCTCCAATTGACTCAAATTATGTCAATTAGCCTATCAGAAGCCATTACATCATTTTCTGGAATTTTCCAAGCTGTTTAAAGACACAGTCAACTTAGTGTATGTAAACCTCTGACCCACTGGAATTGTGGTGCAGTTAATTATAAGTTAAATAATCTGTCTGTAAACAATTGTTGGAAAAATTACTTGTGTCATATAGAAAGTAGATGTCCTAAACGACTTGCCAAAACTATAGTTTGTTCACAAGATATTTGTGGAGTAGTTGAAAAATTAGTTTTAATGACTCCAACCTAAGTGTATGTAAACCTCTGACTTCATCTGTTTATATATATTATTAAAACAATTATATATTTTTTTTCTTTATAATGAGCCTTACTTAAAATAGGACAATTGTGGTTGACTAGAACACGTTTAAGTCTGGCCAAGACTATATAGGTGTTTTCTTTGTATTGCATAGAGACGTAGTCACTGACCAATAACCTGCATTAATGAGTGCTTGTTTCCTTTGAAATGGGGTCTGTTTGAATCACAGAGATAAATAGACGACTCATCATGGATATAACCTGTTTTAGCATGGACATTTCCATTGCTATTGGACAAGTACTGTAAACAACTGGGTGGGGATTCCTATATATCTTTTTTTTACCCCTTTTTCTCCCCAATTTTGTGGTATCCAAGTGGTAGTTACAATCTGTCTCGTCGCTGCAACTCCAGTATGGACTCGGGAGAGTTGAAGGTCGAGAGCCAAGCTGCTTCTTGACAAACTGCTCGCTTAGCCAGCCGCACCAATGTGTCGGATGAAACAACAGTCCACCTGGCGACTGTGTCAGCGTGCATTGCTCCCGGCCCGCCACAGGAGTCACTAGATCCCAAACCTTCCGCTAACCCGGACAACGCTGGGCCAATTGTGCGCCGCCCCATGGGTCTCCCAGTAGCGGTCGGCTTCAACAGAGCCTGGACTCAAAACCAGGATCTCTAGTGGCACAGCCTTAGGCCACTGCGTCACTCGGGAGGCCTGGGTGTGGATTCCTTCAAAGGTACAACCCACATATGTTATAGTAGCACAGAGTCCTCAGAGTGCTCTATTTATCTCTATTGTTTGAATAGACTCAAATTAAAGCTTTGTATGAGATAAAAAAAACATGGCATGCTAGCTGCATCCTGGTGGCGCAGTGGACTAATTCCATGGACAGAAAACAGAAGATCATAAAACTCACTGACACAAAATTAATTTACATGTCCTATCTGTGCTTGGAGTTTAAAACAGTTAACCTAAGGCAGCAGGCTTATTGAAACATGTTCTCAAAACGGTAATTACATTTCTATTGCGGAATCTGTAACGCTTCAGCTCTACAGATTGAATAGAGCCATTCAAAACATAGAGCCATTCAATCTGTAACGCTTCAGCTCTACAGATTGAATAGAGCCATTCAAAACGTAGAGCCATTCAATCTTAAAAGCTGAAGCGTTATAGATTCCGCAATAGAAATGTGAAGGTAATTTCTGATTGAGACGACATATGCAGCGTTTACCGTGAATGCAGTCTCCGCTAAAGCGAGAACATTGCCTTTAAATTGCAATCAAACTGTAAAGCTGAACTTCCACAATGTGGATTGAATAGAGCCCTTAATTGCCTTTAAATAACCTATAATTTCCAGTCTCAGAACGTTAATAAAACCTCCCAAGAAAACATTCAGGGAACAAATAGTAAAACACTCTCAGAACCTCCCTGCAACCTAAAAATATATGTTCCCAGAACAGGAAAAATGTTCACTTCTGTTCTCAGAATGTTTAAAAAACGTTCAGTTTTGCCGTTCAGGAAACTTTTGGCTTTGTTCCCAGAACCAGTGGAAACCAAAAATGTACGTTCCCACAACATCCAAGGAATCAAATGTGCTAGATATGTCCTGTTTGTTTGTACACTGTACACAGCATACAGATATAGGACAAATGATGATGATGATGATGAGGATGGATAATGGTTTCTTTTCCATTTAATCTATTCTCATCTCAATTCAGCCTTTCAATCGTGTCTGGTATCATGCCTGCAAGACAGATGGAATTGTTGTGGAAAGTTGATACTGAAATCTCAAGAAGAGAAACTTCAAGAAGTTCAAGATTACACTTCAAAAGCAGACGACGCAATGAGGGATGAGGCGTATTATGGTCCCCGCAGCGTTATTTCAAAACAAAACAGTGTATTTATGGGAAACCAAACAGCACATAGCTGGCCATTGAAGAATTTAAATCATTGGAGGAATGACACTTGACAGTCAAGCAACTTAGCTACAGTGGTGGGTGGGGGTTTTCAAATCCAAATGCCTCGCAGGATATACGCGCATAGCGGGAGATAAATAGAAAAAGTGCACTTTTCCTAAAAACAAATATTCTCTGACTGACTCATGTTGGGCGTTAGTGTTTTATTTACTACCTCGACCCTTCGGAGCCTTCGGAGCCTTCGGAGCCTTCGGAGCCTTCGGAGCCTTTGGCTTTGGGCCCGGTTCTCCCTGGGAGTCATTTCAAAGGGCCCCTCTGACCCCAGGACCATAGTTTAGAGGGGCAGTCATTTCCTTCTGTTTCCAATGTATGGAACTACTGCTACAGGGGCCTCTGACCAGGCACACACTGGGTTCTACACCATTATAAAAGAAAGTATACACTGAGTATACAGAATAGTAAGTATGACACACATACACAAACCATGCCTCAATTGTCTCAAGGCTTAGAAATACTTAAATGACCTGTGTCCTCCCCTTCATCTACAAGTGTATTTAACTAGTGACATCATAGTTTTCACCTGGATTCCCCTGGTCACCTGTCATGGAAAGAGCGTGTGTTCATAATGTTTTGTACATTCAGGGTACATCTTGACTTTAGCCTATACATTCAATGTCCTTCCACCTTCCATCCTCTCCTAAGTATGTCAGGTTACACAAGAGGAAGAGGCTGTACTCTTTCTTTATTCCAACCAATCAACAGATGAAAAGAACTCTGGAGGGTTCTGCACTGCTCATAAGATACACAGAACAAGCTCTGAGAAGGGGTTATTTTGACAACTCAATGGAAAATGCTGCTAACGATTAGGATTTTAATTCTCATTTTACCCCAGACACAATTCGAATGTCATTGATTCCTTCTCGGTGTTTGGCCATTCACAGCAATGTCAAGCCCATGAATGTAGCTGAAAACCAGTTGTGATTTAGCGGAATCATTTGAACACGGTTCGTGTTTCTCCGAAGCTAATAATTATCCTCCATGGTGTGTAAGGATCTCTGTAAAAAATATGAATTTGAATAGCAGTGGTATGAATGTTCACCTCAAACCGTTTCCCTTTGTTTTACAGACATCATTTAATACAGTACCACGTCTCCATGAAACAACTGTAGTTGAGTGTTTGTTTTGGGCCAAACACAACATCAAGCTAACTCACTCCACCCTCTACTCAACCCACAGGCACATCACTACAATGCCAATATTAGGCAACAATACAGCAATGAGGAGAGAGGCCATAACCTAGCACTTCTATTGACACACACACACATGCATGAACGGCCAAGTGCACACACACATGCACACGCATGCTCTCAAACCCACACACACACACACACACACACACACACACACACACACACACACACACACACACACACACACACACACACACACACACACACACACACACACACACACACACACACACACACACACACACACACACACACACACACACACACACACACACACACACAAACTGTAATTCACTCTTTTCCACCCTCATATGACTCATATAACACATATTTATTTATTGTGCTTTGAACCGTTCTATTGTTTATTCCTTCCCAGTTAGTCCCTCCACCACAGTCCTCAGCCAGGGCTATCAAACTGTCACTCTGCTGAAGCACTGTACTCCTGATCTGTGGATGAGTCTTGATCTCTGGTGGCACAGATGAAACCTCTCCCCAACTTCTCTCTTCTCCTCTCCTCTTACCCCCCCAAGCGTTTAAAAACAAGCAATCACAAAATAAACTCTAGCAACAAATTCCCAGAAATTTGTAGACAATGGGAGAGCTACTTGTATCATTTCTCAGCAGCAGCACTGTGTTTTTGGCCATCAGAGCCGAGCACTGTTGTGATTCTAGGATGGGAGCTGTCATAAGAGCTTTGTCACCGAGGAACACTGAACTGAAGGAATCTGATGAATGTGCCACGCAAAACCTTCCAGATCTCTAACTAGGTGATGTCGGGACAAAGCGTGAGTTTTCCCCCAGTTATGGTCTGCTTGGAAAAGACAATAAGTGACAAGGGACAGAATATATCCAGACTGCAACAACATCACATGGTCAACAAGTAACCACAGGAGCTTAGAAACTCTGTGTTGTCTATTGTTTGGCCTGGCCAGTAGACCTGATAAACCCAGTGAATTCTATTGTTTGGCCAGGAGGGCCTGCTGTGAGTTCTGTCCCATTGTGCTCCCCTGTTCGCTGGGTCCAACCTCGGGAAAGACACAACTGTTAGGACAAACGTCATTAAGCCATTCAGAAAGTTCCCACACATTGTCATGGGTAGAATTGTAGGCTTCTTTCTGACAAAAGGACAGTTTTTTGTTCATGGATGGAGTTTGTACTTACCTACTTACTTACTTTCTCAAAGTGGAACTGACAGCATTTTAGCAAGATTAAATTTGATTAAAATATGTTCATATACATGCCCAGGAAGAATATGACACTTTTTGAGGGGTTTTCTGACAAGCGAGCACTTTCACATTTTCATAAATTCTTAGAATGTTTGGAATTACATACTGTATACTAAGGCATTTGTGAAAATTCTATAGCAATATAGAGTGGGAAAGCGGCCGTGAAGTTTAGACAAATAATAGACACTGCAGTAAACAAAACCGAATAAAAACAACTATCTTGTCCAGGACCAGTAGGCCTCATGCAAACAAGCAATTTGCCACAAGGGCTTGCCATCATTCACTTTGAACTGGACCGTGTGTTTACAGGCAGTAGGACCTGCCATCATTCACTTTGAACTGGACTGTGTGTTTACAGGCAGTAGGGCCTGCCATCATTCACTTTGAACTGGACTGTGTGTTTACCAGGCAGTAGGGCCTGCCATCATTCACTTTGAACTGGACTGTGTGTTTTCAGGCAGTAGAACCTGCCATCATTCACTTTGAACTGGACTGTGTGTTTACAGGCAGTAGGGCCTGCCATCATTCACTTTGAACTGGACTGTGTGTTTACCAGGCAGTAGGACCTCCCATCATTCACTTTGAACTGGACTGTGTGTTTACAGGCAGTAGGGACTGCCATCATTCACTTTGAACTGGACAGTGTGTTTACAGGCAGTAGGGACTGCCATCATTCACTTTGAACTGGACTGTGTGTTTACAGGCAGTAGGGACTGCCATCATTCACTTTGAACTGGACTGTGTGTTTACAGGCAGTAGGGACTGCCATCATTCACTTTGAACTGGACTGTGTGTTTACAGGCAGTAGGGACTGCCATCATTCACTTTGAACTGGACTGTGTGTTTACAGGCAGTAGGGACTGCCATCATTGACTTTGAACTGGACTGGGTGTTTACAGGCAGTAGGACTGCCATCATTGACTTTGAACTGGACTGTGTGTTTACAGGCAGTAGGGACTGCCATCAT
This sequence comes from Oncorhynchus keta, assembly GCF_023373465.1. Taxonomy (NCBI): domain Eukaryota; kingdom Metazoa; phylum Chordata; class Actinopteri; order Salmoniformes; family Salmonidae; genus Oncorhynchus; species Oncorhynchus keta. The sequence goes on from NW_026290787.1 coordinate 2,021,096, forward strand.
TGACTTTGAACTGGACTGGGTGTTTACAGGCAGTTGCAACAGCGCGACGTTAGATCATTTGAACGCATTCGCCAAAAGCCACAAAATACGCTTGAATGGATTTCTGCAAATTTGTAGCTAGATACCACGAGAGTCCTCTTATATTTGTGAACTTTACAGTCCTATTGATCAAACAACCATGAAAAGGTAGTCTATCTTTCCCTATACGCACATCAACAACTAGTGCTAGCAAGAGCAAGATGAGGTCAAATTTAACGATGGAACATTAAAGCAAATTAGGTAAAATCTAACAAAGGAACATTAGGTAAACCCTCAAACTTTTTCAGCTAGTTGACCTTCAAAATTGCACTGATAAACGATGGGGAATAGCCTGATAGTCCTTTTACAGCTTGCCTGCCAATGTATGCTTGTCCCAAACAAGCACCCAAGCTAACTGGCTAAAGTTGGCTAGCTGGCTCGCTAGCTACTTCCAGACACAAATGAGAGAACACCTCACTAAGCATTTTATTAGCCATAGCAGAGCTGGTTTGGCTGTTTACATGATATCTAGAGCGTTCGCGGCAAACTCTAACTTTTTTGGTCTGCATTTACTGACATATTCAACGGGTTTGCACGTTGGTAAATGTACACACTCAGACAAGAGTGCTCTGACATTGGAGTAGATAGTTAGCCAGAGTTCATTTGCAAACGCAAGAGATATGTTAACTGGATAACAGTCATTCAGCATAGCTAGCTAGCTAACAAGGTGTTTCACATGTCTTGCTAGCTAACCAATTGACAACTGGCTCTCTAGTTGTGTAGCCACCGAAAAATGATATGAGGGGAAAAAAGTCAGTTACTCACCAACTTCTCCAATGAGGTCTTCCTAGAAGCTTGCTAAAGCTAAGCTTGCTATATAAATAGATACACTAGCATATTAGCCACATTATGGCTGACTTGTGATCATTTGCCTTGCTAGTTTGATTGTATTGACATTCCCAGCCTTAGTTACATTTGTCAACAAACAATGTACCAGGCCAGCTGTGATTTACAACCTGATAGCAATATTTTTTTAGACTACCAAGAAATGTATTGGTGAATTATATTACTCATGCATTGCACTGCATCCACCTATTCTACCAACAATGTCTTGTTGTACTGTACATCGTGAAATGTTGAGTCAAATAGAACCTACTTTTAAAACCTCTTATGAATTTGGCTTTGTAGCATCAACTGGGAATTTGATATTTTTGACTGATATAATAATTGTCTGTTTGTTTCACATCTGCTAAGTAGTTAAAATGCTGTCAAGTCCACTTTAATTTCTTCATTGTTACTTACTTACCTAATTACTTAATTACTTGCCTGCTTGCTTTCTTACTTACTTACAACAGCAAGTAGCCATAGATGAATCCAAGGTGTTGACAGTAATGGAGGAAATGGGAAATGTCTTCCATGGAACCTGTCTGTTGAGTTTGGCCCAATAGAGCGCACATAACCCATACCTGGGTGTTTTCCTTTTCTGGGATTAACCAAGCATTTTCACCACACTTTTCCATCCAGAATCAGACTCCCCTGAAACTAGGACAACATTCAATCATAAAGAACTCAAACAGTCACAGCAACTGTCATTGGCAACCGGGATTCTTGTCAAAACAGTTCTTAGATTTGCTTTCAGGAGATCAAAGTATTAGATAATGAAATGTTGCTGTGCGACAACAAACCCTGGTTCTGTTTTGAATCTTCTCTCTCCTCTACTCT